>NC_048596.1:182249670-182253854 GCF_003668045.3 Cricetulus griseus
AAACATGGTATGTACTCACTCATAAGTGGATATTAGACATAGAGCAAAGGATAACCAGCCTATAATTCACAACCCCAGAGAAGCTAGGAAGCAAGAAGGACCCTAAGAGAGACATATGTCAACACCTGGAGAAGAGGAAAGGGACAAGATCTCTCTCTTTTTTTTTAATTTTTTTTTTGTTGTTGTTTTTTTCGAGACAGGGTTTCTCTGTGGCTTTGGAGGCTGTCCTGGAACTACTCTTGTAGACCAGGCTGGTCTCGAACTCACAAAGATCCACCTGCCTCTGCCTCAGGAGTGCTGGGATTAAAGGCTTGCGCCACCACTGCCCGGCTTCTCCCCCTTATTTTTTGAGAGCTCACCAATTCAGCTAGCCTGGCCAGCCAGGGATGCTCCTTGCTGTCACCCCAGTGCTGGCATCATAGCAGGTACATATGCCTGGCTTTGCACACCTGGCTCTCTGCTCTACATTTGATGATCATGTAGATCAATGCAGGTCACTGCCAAAGTCAGCAGTCATTTCAGCCCACCACATCAGGTTAAAGCCTGGCGGGGTCAGGTAGGTCCTCAGACACTCTGACATTTGTGCTAACTTCCATGCTCATTCAGGAAGGATAAGGAATCACAAGAAAATCCTTTTTCAAAATCCAGTCATGGTTGCCATTTCCATTGACAACTCTCCAGTGAGAAGCTCTGACAACAAAAACAAACAGCACCACCACCACAACAATAGAATGGCAAAACAGAAATGAAAACGGCAGTTCTGCAGCTCATCTTACTTCAACTTCTGCCTCGCCTACTAGGAAGCTCCATAAACGTATCCCTCAGATGCAGCCAGCATTTATTTAGTGTCTGTTCTCCCTCTCCCTCTGTATCTTTTCAGGAAGCACTTTTGTTGCATATTTCAGATCCCTTTGTGGAAAGAGGCTGGAAATATATATAAATTATTCTAAATGTGCACACTGCAGGCTGTCCCACCACCGATACTAAGTGTTTCTAAGAACAAAATACAAAAAAGAAAGAGAGAAAGAAAGAGCAATGCACTGTTATTTAGAAACTGCAGAACAGTGGGTTTTCAACCTTCCTAACACTGTGACCCTTTAATACAGTTCTTCATAATGTGGTGACCCCCCAAACCATAAAATTATTTTTGCTGCTACTTCATAACTGTAATTTTGCTACTGTTTATGAACCGTAATGTAAATATCTGTGTTTTCCCATTGTCTTAGGTGACCCCTGCCTGTTAAAAAGTTGTTTGACCTCCAAAGAGGTTGTGACCCACAGGTTGAGAACCACTACTGTAGACCTAGGTATAATGGCAAACCCCTGTAATCCTTGCCCCTGTGAGGTAGTGACAGGAAGAACCTGAGTTCAAGGTCAATTTAGGCTATACAGGTTTCTAGGGCAGCCTAGGCTGCAGAGTGAAAACAAACAAAAAAGCCAAAGGACTAGGAATATAGCTCAGATGGGAAGGTGCTTACCTAGTATGCATAAAGCCCTGGGTTTGACCCCCAGTACCTCATGAAACTTACGTTGAAAAAGAAATCAAAGGAAAAAAAAATCCTACAAACTGTTGAGCTGAGCGTGCACAACAGTGTTCCCCCTCTATGATCCATCTGATCCCTTGTCCCTACAACCATCACTCTAGATGGCATGGAATGTTCTAGAAGCTGTCTCCATTACCTTATTTCCTGGTATACATCATTTGCCCCCTTTTAGAAACAAAGCAAGACAAGGCTGTGTAGCAAAGAGGGCAAGACCTGGGTCCAGGCTTGGGAGTTGAGCTGTGGGTTCCCTTTTCACATTCTAGATCCCAGTCCAGTTTCGGGGGCACTCTGGGATATAGCAATATACCTTAGCACAGAAAATACCTCTGGGATATGTAGTTTGGTCACTGTGTGCATACCCCAGCCTCTGGGTGTTCAGAGAGCCAGCAGTCTGGCTTGAATTTCTGCCCCTTAACCTGTGTGACCCAAGGAAAACTGCTTACTCTCTCTGTACCACATTGTTTTCTATGAAGTAGAGACAGTAACACTCCCTCTTCCAACTTCCCTGATGCATCAGAAAAGGTACTGTCTGGTCTCAGACACCGGCAAGCACTCCTTAGATTCCCCAAAGCCTCATTTAAGGACCCTCCCATAGTATTACAGGGATATGAGAGGGTCTAAACAGTGCCTCAGGTCTGTACTCCCCTAGACTTCCAGCTACCGCCCTGGCCTCAGCTATTCCAAAAATTCCAGGGCAGGTTTAGGCATGCCTGCCTGCCAGGCTCAAACTTTTCAAACATTACCCAAGACCCCCAGAGAACCAGAGCACAACTCAGGCCTGGGGCTGTCTGTGAAGCACACAAGTGTGTTCCTATCAGCAATTGTGAAAGCCCCAATGGTAGGGAATGACCTGGGTGACAGCTTTGATCCTATTGGCATATATCTACAATGCCCTTCCTTGACCTTCCTACTCCTACCACAGATCACCAAGATGAGCAGCCCTAGTTATGCCCCACATAGCAGAGGTGTGAGCTTTAAGCTGAAGGTTTCCAGGAGAGCTGGACCTAAGATAGTCCTGTGCTCTCTGATTCTTGGCTAGGTAAGGAGAAGCAAAATCACTCACCGGGGTGCAGGGTATCCCCCATGTTGCAAACACAGCCACAGTCTGGATGAAAAGAAGTAAGAGGTGGAGAAGGAAGGGGGTGGGGTGGGGGGAGGTGGCCCAGCCTGGAGGGATCTGGCAGGACACAACCGGCAGCCAGCATAGCTCCAGGTTACTCCTGTCACCCTTGAAGGACCAAGGCGGGGCCAAAGACAAGGCTTAGCCCTGCCCACTGGTCCAGGCTAATGATGCAGCTCAACACATCATCTGGAGGCAAACATCATTCCAGGCACAGGGGAGGAGGGAAACTATTCTGACCCCTTGGACCAGGATGGGGGCAGACAGGGACATTTGCGCCTAGGGTTACTTACATATGGCTGTGAAGTCTGACAAATCTCCATGACCTCTGGCAGCCCATGCCACTGGCCTGCACAACTACACGTGACAGACAGGTGATATAGCCATCATTCACATCAGGCACAGGCTATCCCAAGCATGTCACCATTACAGACCTATCAGATAGCCTCAGATAATACCACCCAACACAACACACATTTCCTACATGTTTCCATCATCGTTAGTCCCAGACATCATAGGCATTTGTTATCAATCATAGCACTATGGTCATCACTGGCAGTCTTGCTGGAAATAATAGCCATGAGGACATCCAGACCTGACCCTGCCTTCACCCTGTGATATTCAGCCACACACGTGCGTTTACACATGCCTGTACAGCTACACAGACACACAGTCCCAGTAATGTTCACATTGCAAGTGTGTGCCAGGACTGGCCTTGAGGATCCTCCTGGGGTGGAAGATGGAGAAAGGGACACCTCCATGACCAGCCGTAATACCTAGGTTAAGGCATTACACTTTCATATCCGGGTTTGAATCCCACTGGGAACAAGTTACATAACTCTTCCCTGCCTCCCTTCACTCCTTCCTAAGTGCGAGTAACAGAACCTGTCCCATGGGGGAGGCTGGGAGGATTAAAACGAGTTGCTTCATGTACAGTGCCTAGACAAGCTTGGCTCCGTGTGACTGCTCCCCAGATGCCTCCTGTACCTACAGATCTACACCAACAGAGGCTCTTCCAGGAGCACACCCTTCGCTCCTAGCGGGCCAGAGTGCAAGGAGGCAGGGGTGGGGAGAGGACAAGAGAGGGGCGGTGAGTCACAAGGGAAGAAAGGATAACTCTCAAGAGGATGGGGGCGATTCACAGAAAGCGAGGAAGCTGAAATCCAGGCTCCCGTTGAACCTGGTCCCGGCCGGGACACGCGTTCGGCACCAGCCTGAACCAGGCAGCCTGCTGGCCGGCCTCCCCAGGCGGCCACGTCTGCAGCCCCCGCCCGCGGCCCTCGGGGGAGGAGCTGGGAGGAGGGTGGCTGGAGGATGACTTGGCTCGGGAGTCCCGGACCGAGAAGACTCATCGGTCTGAGCGCGCGTGGAGCAAGAAAAGTAGAGTCCTGCATGTGGACGTGTTCGCGCGTGGCTCGGCGGCGCGAGCGGACCTGAGTCCTGTGTAGACGCCCCCAGTCCCGGCCCCGGCGCCGGTCGGGCGCACCCTCACCGTCCGAGTCTTCCCGCTCGGCGCGCTC
>NC_048596.1:182254206-182259206 GCF_003668045.3 Cricetulus griseus
CGGGGGCGGGGAGCAGGAGGGGCTCAGGCCGGCTCCTCCCTGAGGGGGGAGACAAGGTGGCGAGGGTACCCCAAGAACCGAGTGCTCCGGCTGCTGGAGGGTCGGGTTCCTGTGTGACTTTGGTTGAGGGGCTGCCCTCTCTGAGCTCTAGATGCGATAGGTCTAATACAGTGAGGGAAAGTCGTTTCCATTATGATGGTGAGACGGGGCGCAGGGTGCACTGGCTCTGTGCCTTGGACCTCATTAGTTCTCAATTACTTTTCTGTTATTCAACGGAAAGGTTAGGCAGGGCCCGAGTCTCTCGTCACCCCTACATACACACGCCTCCATTTCCATCATTTCGAACACTTCTCTACGTGTCTGGTAGCCAAATTCCCTGCCCTCAGTCCTGCTTGCTGCAGCCTCTCCTCCTGGAGTCCGCTACACCCTCGGTAGAGGCGACACCTGCCTGTCCCTATTTGACACTATAGGATAGACCAGCTATCTCATTTGAACTTGCTCCTTCACAGCCTCGCCTCCTGGCAGTTTCCGCACCCAAGTCCTTTCCTTTCTTGGTGCTAACTTCTTTCACATTCAGATAACTTATCTAGTTGCCTTTACTTCAGAATGTTTTATCTTTCTGGGTTGTCCTTTCGGCCTCTTTGTTTGTTTGTTTCCACCCTTCTTCCTTCTATCAAAAAGCCTCAGGGCTCATCTTTCTGCTCTATCTCCATTCTTCTCCCCTTTCTGGCTTAGACTGCCATTAGAACGTGGGCTGACTGTAGGATACGTGCCTTCTGACAGCCCTGTTCAATTTCAGCTATAACTCTGCCTGTGAGCTGACCTACTCAAGGTCTGCAAGCCTGGTAGGACCCCCTGGAGCAGCCCACCATCTAAACCCTTCCCGCTCAGCCTTTCCCAGCTGCTACCCAGCCTCCCTCTCCTCATGGCACCCTTAACTGCTTTCCTACTGCAGTCACTGCTCTCCCCATCCTGCACTCCATGCCATAGAGACCCCTCAGTGTTTAAGAGCTTTTGCTGCTCTTGCCGCAGACCCAAGTTCAGTTCCCAGCACCCATATCAGATGCCTCATGACTGCCTGTGACTCCAGCTTCAGGGGTTATTATGCCCTCTGGGCCTCCTCAGGCTCCTGCATTGCACAGTTCACACACACACCAGGATGGTGACACCCATATTTTGTTTGTTTGCTTTTTTTTTTTTTTTTTTGAGACAGGGTTTCTCTGTGTAGCTTTGGATGTCCTCAAACTCTGCCTCCCAAATGCTGGGATTAAAGGTGTGTGCCACTATGGCTTGGCTCTTTTTTTTTTTTTTTTGAGTTATTTTCTTTCTTCCTTTTTGTTTGTTACTTTTGTTTTGTTTTCAGACAGCATCTCTCTATGGCCCTGGCTGTCCTGGAACTCTATGAAGATCACGTTGCCTCCTGGGTGATGAGATAAAATATGTGCACCACATGCTCAGCTATTTTCTTTCTAATTCTATGTCTCCATGTATGTCTGTATGAGTATGTGTATGAGTGTAGGTGCATTGGAGGTGGACGGTACCCTTTCCCCCGGAGCTGCAGTTACAGGCAGTTGTGAGAAATCTGATGTGCATGTTGGGAACTGAGCTCAAGGCAGCAAGAGCTCTTTTGTTTGCTTTGTTTTGTTTTTTTGAGACAAGATTTCTCTGTGTAGTGCTGGTTGCCTCTGCCTCCAAAGTGCTGGGATTAAAGGCGTATGACACCACTGCCAGGTAACAGCAAGGGGTCTTAAGTGTCCAACCACCTCTCCAGATCCTGGTACTCACCCTTAACCCCATCACTGGAGAGGCAGAGGCAGGCCAGCCTGGGCTATATAGTATGTTCCAGGGCACCCAGGCTGGGGGAGAAGGGGAGAGATAAGGAAGATTGCAATAGAAATCCTAACACCTGACTAATAAAAGTCCCAGAAAATGAAATTAAAATAGAGAAAAGGTTGGACATAGTGGGTCACCTTTTACTCCCAGGACTCAGCAAAGACAGGAGGATCAATTTGAGGACAGCCTGGACTACATGTAAGACCCTGTCTCAAAAAACAAAAACAGAGCTCAAGATGTAGCTCAGTTAATGGAGTGCTTTTCTAGGGCGTACTACATGAAACAGGGGTGTAGGAAGTGGTGCCTGCCTGTATTCTCAGCATTTAGGATACAGGTGGATGTGAGAGGCTCAGAGGCTTGGAGTTATCCTTGTCTACATAAGGAGTCTGAAGCCAATCTGGGGATGAACTTCTCGAACATTATACTAAGGTAAAAACGCGGGACATGAGTCACATAGCATAAGAGTCCATTGGTAAGAAATACCAAGAATAGGAGAATCCACAGAGACAAAAATCAGATAGATATAGAGTGGGAATGAAGGAAGGAAATAGAGAGTAACTGTTTAATGGTAGGGCTTCCTTTTATCATGACTAGAATATTACAGAACTGGGTAGAAATAATGGTCACATGATCTGTAAATGTACCAAAAGCTACTGGTCGGCTGAGGAGATAGTTCAGTTGGAAGGTGCTTGCCTTACGTGATCTTTAGTCTTGTTTGCCAACATGATAGATCTAGAATCACATAGGCAGCAAGCCTCTGGGCACACCTGGGAGAGATCATCTACATTAGGACAGCCTCTAGTCATGCCTGTGAGGAGCTAACTAGTTTAGGACAATGGCAGTGAAAACACCCATTTTAATTTCGGGTGGCACCATTTTAAGAGCTTTGGCCCTGGACTGTGTAAGAAGAAAGCGATGCCAAGCCTGGTTGTGCATGCCTTTAACCCCAGCACTCAGGCAGGTGGATCTCTGTAAGTTTGAGGCCAACCTGGTCTACAAAGCAAGTTCCAGGACAGCCAGGACTACACAGGGAAACCCTGTCTCAAACCATGCCACCCCCCCAAAAAAAAACGTGAAAGAAGAAAGCAAGTTGAATCCTAGTATTCATTTTGCTCTGTTTCTTGACTGCAGATGAATTGTGACCAGCTACCTCAAGTTTCTCCTGCCCCTGTGACTACCCTGCCATGGTGGACTGTACCCTGGAACTGTGAACAAAAAGTGAAGGATTCTTAAAATGCTTTTGCCAGGGATTCCACCATAGCACAAAGGAAGTTAACTTTGCAGCATGAGGTCCTGAGTTAATCCCCAGAAGCTATATTTAAAAAAATGCTGGGTGGTGGTGGCACATGCCTTTAATCACACCACTTGGAAGGCAGAATCAGGTGGATCTTTGTGAGTTTGAGGCCAGATTGGTCTACAGAGCAAGTTCTAGGACAGCCAGAACTACACAGAGAAACTTCAAACCAATAACTAACCAAATAAATAAATAAACAAATATATTAATTTTTAAAAGAAGCTGTGGGACTGGAGAGATGGCTCAGCAGTTAAAAGTACTTACTACTTTTGCAAAGGACCTGGCTTCTGTTTCCAGCACCACATGGTGGCTCAAAGTTGTCTGTAACTCCAGTTCCAGGGGATGGACACCCTCTTCTGGCTTCCGTGGACTCTGGCACACGTGTGGTGCACATAAACTCAGTAGGCAAACACATACATGAACATAAAAAAAAAAAAACCCACAACACACCTAGACAGTAGTAATCTCAGTGACAGGTTGGGCTTGCAAACCCTGGGGCTTGCTAGCCAACCCTCTTAGTCTACTTTCCTTTGTTCTGTAATTAAACACCTATAGGTACAGCTAGAGGTGGCAAAAGATGGTATGTCAAGGAATCCAGATGTTTAAATAGGAATGGAAGACGTTTATCATCATCTTAGGTACAAGGAACAGACTACTTCTTGCCAGATTTCTCAGTTGCATCTGTGGCCAGGGTCCCCCTGGCCTAGCTGTTAGCTCCTCTCCTTGTTTCCACTTGTAAACTTCATCTTCCTTGTCCATCTCCTTGGCCTGCTTCTTGTGCTGTTTCAGGGGGCTCTTTGTATACCTTTGTGGCCTGACATGGCACCTGTGGCCCCTCTCAACCATGATGATCCTAATCCACATTTATTATTTATTTATTTATTTGAGACAAGTCTCTCCTTGAACCTGAAGCTCTCCAATTCAGCTAGACATTTTATTTACTGAAGCATCTCCCCAGCTCTGAATTTGCCTTTTAAATAGTTAACTTTATAATATATAGAGTTCACTTCAATAAAGAATTTCCTATAACTATAGGGAAACCCTAAAAATTATACAATCAAGCATGGGAGAGTTCAGTGCAATGATTTGACTATAAAAACAAAAAACCCAAGAAAACATGGATACTCCAGGCTTGGGCTTATTTTCGGCAATGGTAACATGGCTACACATATCAAGAAGGCTGGGATCTTCAGGAAATAGGGGACCTGCTGGGATGCTGGGTTCAAGGCTCTACTGCAGGGGAGCTCTGAGTTGATATCTGTGACTCGTTACCACTGAGGGCCATGTAGAGGTCTGCAGTCCAGGCTGATACCTAAGGCCATGTTGGTCTTAGGTGATCAGGCTGCTGCCATACAGACCTGGGTGGCCCATGCTGCTACCTGGGGCCATGGTGTCATCTGGTCCAGAATTGTTGCTGTGGGCCATGTCTGGGTCTGATACCCTGTTGCAGCCAGGGTGTGTGTTTATGTCCATGGCTCCTGTTACCATCAAAGGCTGAGCGGATACCTGGGGTCTGGGTTGCCACCTGGGGAAATGTTGGCATTTGGGCCACACTGCCATTTGGTGCATGCTGATCTGTATGATCTTCAATGGTGACACCCAGACCCAGGCTGTTGCCAAGGACCATGTTTGAGTCCATGGTCCTACTGCAGCCTGAGTCTGTGCTGTCTATGGCCCATGTTGCCACCAAAGGCCTCACAGATGCCCAGGGCTTGGGCCTTCACTGTGGACTTGTTGGTGCCCGAGGGCTGTACTGCTGCCAGGCTCATACTGACCTGAATAACATGTGTTGCCACCTGGGGCCAGGGTGTCAAATGGGCCTGAGCTGAGGCTGGGGCCATGTCTGGGTCCATGATCCTGATGCAGACAGTAC
>NC_048596.1:182264206-182416706 GCF_003668045.3 Cricetulus griseus
GGAGAGTGGTGCATGAATGAGATTCCTTTTGCCTGGGAGTGGGGAGTGGAGGTGTGGACTGGAAGACCAGAGCATGTAGTTAAGGTCTAAAGGATGGGCTGACTTTTGACTGGGGAACTAAGGTGAAGATTCCCCAGCCCAAGTTGAGCCCAGGGGAAACGCTCACCTTCCAGATCCATCATAGTTCCCACCAATCCCAATGTACTCAGATCCAATGACTGTCCTGATGTGATCAAAATGATCTAGAAAGTAGAGGTTGGCAGAAGAGTTAGCAATCGGGGGCACCGCTACTCTGAGGAAGTTGAGTCCTGGCCAATTACCCAGTTCACATGTGGGTGACAGTAAAGAGCTGAGTTCACAGTCCCTGGGAAGTCTACCACTGTCTAGGATGTGCTAGACTGTTAGAGCTGTCGGAGAGTCCTGGTGGCTACAGTTCAAGTCAGAACTGTACAAAGAGTTGAGGTATGTTTGGGGGCAGGGTAGACAGATGGCTCAGTGGTTAAGAGCATTGGCTGCCCTTCCAGAGGACCCAGATTCAATTCCTAGCACCACACTGTGGCTCACAATTACCTGTAACTCCAGTTCCAGGGGACCTGACATCCTGTCTGGCCTCCAGATCTCCATGGGGCCCCAGGGATCACACATGCAGGGGAAATAGCCATAAACATTTTTAATTAAATAAAGTTGAGGTGGAACTTACCTGCTACGGTGGACACATTAGCAAACAGACTGCACTGCAGCACCCCCATGGACAGTGTCACCATCACTATGCCACCATTCTTTTTCTAGAGGGACAGACAAAGGGTCAGCCAGTCCAGCCACACTGCACTGCTAGTGTGCTTTTGTTGCTGGGGGGACCCTTACAGCACAGCAATCCAGCAGGGGCTGGAGGAACTTTTCTCCTGAGTTTGAGGGTCCCTGGGTGAAACTGATTTGAACCTGAGTTTCAGAGATGGAGGAAGGTTAATTAGCCTGACAGCTTTCTTTACTCAGGGTCAAAACTCTCCTCCAAGTCAGACGTGGTGGCACATGCCTATAAGCCCTGCCCTTGGGAGGTCCAGGTCAGAAAGGGCTATTTATGTAAGAGGCCCTACCACAGACTCTTCCTCACTCTTTCCTTCCTTTTTGGGTTTCTGAGATAGAATCTTTCTATGTATCCCAGGCTGGCCTCAACTCATGATCCTCCTACCTCAACCTCTCAAGTACTAAGGTTGCAGGCATGTGCCATTATGCTTGGCTTTAACAGTCTCAAGATGAGACAAAAGTACTGGCACATGCCTTTAATCCTAGCACTTGGGAGGCAGAGACAGGTGGGTCTTTGTGAGTACAAAGCCAGCCTGTCCTACAGAGTGAATTCTAGGCAGCTAAAGCCTAGAAAAGGAACCCTGTCTAGAAAAAAATAATGAAGAAAAGGTCAGGCATGATGGCGCACACCTTTAATCTCAGCACTTGGGAGGCAGAGGCAGGCGGATCTCTGTGAGTTTGAGGCCCTCTTGGTGTACAGAGCGGGTTCCTCTAGATGAAGTGTACTTAGTCCTGGGTTTGAAGGCCCGGGTGGCTACTCACCAGAAGCTGCAGGATGTCATCAGGAACATTCAGCAAATTGTCACACACAGCTCTAGCCGCTGAGTGGGAGAAGATCACAGGAGCCCGAGACACCTCCAGGGTCTGCTTCACTAAGGTGTCTGAGGCATGGGACAAGTCTATCATCATGCCTAGGCGGTTCATTTCTTCTACTACGTTCTGCAGGGACAATTGGGTTTGGGAGGGAGCAAAGGTGGGTACAAGTATCTGCCGGAAACACATAGGGTAGTGTAATGGTAAAGAGTCCTCACCTCACCAAAGCTTGTCAATCCACTGATGTTGGTGTAGAAGTGGTGTCTGAATTTTGTTGCACTCTCTGCCCTGCAAGACAGGCAAGAGAAAGCAAATATTGCTGTCTATCAGTGACTGGGGGGAGTGAGGGGGGCTGGCTGTGTTATCCATTCTACATCTAGACCAGGGCCAGCTACTTTGTAGAAGTCTGAGGGACCTACTGGGAGACCAATGTCCCCCAGTGAATCACTTTATCTTCATTTCTTTTGTCAGGTCCATGCCATGGAGAGAAGTTTCCTCACCACATTGTGGGCCATACCACCAAGGCTAGGCACCGTGCTCACCAGGGTGTGCTGCAGGTGAAGGTAAGTGTCAGGTAGCGCACTCCTAGATCGTAGAAACTGCGCAACACAGAGAGGCTGGTGTCCAATGAGTGACCGCCTTCTACACCAATGAGGCAGGCTAGCTTCTGAGTGTTATTCAGACCTAGAAATGGGCAATGAGTCAAGCAACCACATCCCAAGAAAAGAACCATTGGTGTCAATCCCATGCTACGTCCCAGCTCACCTTCAGCTGAAGTCACAAGCTCCAGCTCAGGGTAAGCAGCACACATTCGGCGAATGAGGTCGATCTGTTCCAGGGCAAGGCGCACAGCATCCCGGTCCTGGGTTTGGCATGGGATGTAGGCTGACCAGAACTAGAGGTAGGTCCAGAGGTCCACAATGAAGCCAGTATGGTCTCGAGCCCTTAGGCCCACCATTCCTGCCTCAGGCCCCACAGCACCCATTTAAGTCAGTGGCTCCCAAAGTGTCCTCATGACTATTAAGCTTGGCAGGCAGTGAACAAGCTGTGAACCAACACATAGCTGCTGTTTGTTGGTGATTCTGTGTGAATGTCCCAGGCAAAACTACCATATCCTTTGTGGTACCAGCAATCTCAACTTCCACACTCACCAGGGATTTTCTGATTATTTTTTTATGCATGCCACAGAACCTAAACATCTATGCAGCTCATCTGTGTTGGCCTTCAAAGTTCTTGTATTTGTAAGCTGGTGCACTGCATGACCCAAGTACCTAGTCATCTAGGGTCTGGCCTACTCGGGGTTATGTGGTCCCAACATTCCCATTATTCTGGCGCTCTGTTACCTGGCCACCGACAAGGCCCTCTCTAAGCCTATCCAGGCTGGTCTGGCCACGGGTGAAATTGCGCAGATTCACATCCTGCAGCTTGTTCTGGAATTGTTCTCTCAGGAGAAGAGGCAGGTCGTTATGGCTGGAGATGTGGTCAGTGTGAGAACACGGCCTCCAGGTCAGGACAGGAGTTTCAGCCTAGGTCTTGTCCAGGTCCCACTGTCTCACAAATATGGACACCCCCTACCCCCGCGTGCAAGTCGAGTTGGAAAACAGTTCCATCGGCTATAGTGCCAAAGGGAGAAGGGGCACCCATGGATGACAGAAGGGAAAGGACATCCAGGGAAGGTGCGAAGGGGCCTCATCAATAGCCTAGGGGTAAGCTTAGCCTCCTTTGGCCTCACACACGCACATACGCACCCATCCACAAGCGGGAAGTCTCGCATCAGGGCCCGTGCTTGCTCTCGAAGGCGAGGGTCACTGGTCGTGCCTGGTGTGGTGGAGGCATTGGGAGTGCCTAGAGTGGTATTGGCACTGGAGGTCGCCGGTGTGGTTGGAATGCTGGAGGAGCTCGGAGTGGTCTGGGTGCAGGTTACCCACAGAGGCGGAACTAGAAGTAGCACCCCCAGCAGGAACAGCCAGTGCCCCAGGGGCCGCAGGCCGAGCGCGCGGAGACCCTCAAGACCCGCGGGTTGCATGTTGCTCAGTCTCGGTCACAAGAGCCTGAGAAGAGCAGGGATAGGGCAGAGGGTGACAATGGGGTTCGGACCTTCGATTCAGGGTACCTAGGCTGAGGCCTCGCTTGGAAAAGCTTCCAGTCACACGGCTGTGCAACGGACGCTCTGGAACTTTCCACTCCTAGAAGCGCAGTCGCTAGAGGGCACCACCCTCTTCCGCTCCCCGCAGTAGAAGGGCGCCCCCTTGGGCCTGGCGGGTCTTTGCTTGCAGCTTGCATCTACTGGCTCACTGCTCCGTGTTTCCAGCTGAGTTGAAGGAGGAGGGAGACTAGTGGGGAACAACACGGGTGGCAGGGGCAAGGAATCTAATTAATCTCACCCCACTAGCCAGGTGTATGTGTGTTAGCACCTGAATGTGCCCTACCCTCAATGGGGTTAAATATACCTCATTATGGTAAGCTCCGCTTAGACTAGTAAATTAGATCTGTGTGGGTTTTACTAGGTTTTAATGTTGTTTTTGTAAGTGAAGTCTCGCTATGTTGCCCCGGCTGGCCTGAAACTCCTGAGCTCAAGTTATCGACAGTAAGAGTACTGTCATCTAGGGAGTACATCACCACTAAGAAGAAATACTACCTAGCCAGGCGTATAATCCCAGCAATCAGAGGATAAAGGCAGGGCTGTGAGTTTGAAGCCAATTTGGGATATATAGCAATATCCTGCATCAGAAAAAAATTAAGTTAAAAAGCCATGCAAAGTAACTCACACGTATAATCCCAGCATTTGAAAGATTGAGGCAAGAGGATTTCAGAGGCTTCAAGGCCAATCTGGGCTACACAGAATCCCAGGCCAGCCTAAACTATAAAGTAAGACCCTATCTCAAATCAAGCAGCCAACAAACAAAAGCAGGAGTCTCTGTTGAGAGACCTGCAAATACATTTGAGTATAGTTACCTTTTCTTAAACATCCCTCTCTCTCCTTAAACACCTCTTCCAAAATACACTAAAACTGTTTTTTAATAAATTTCTAGGGCTGGAGAGATGGCTCAGTGGTCTTCTTCTCCAGAGATCCTGAGCTCAATTCTCAGCAACCACATGGTGGCTTACAACCATGTATAATGGATCTAATGCCCTCTCCTGGTGTGCAGGCTTACCTGCAGACAAAACACTCATACAAATAAAATACATAAACAAAATAATAATAAAGAAAATGAAGGGCATCAGGATGACTCTGAGTAAAAACATTTGCTATGCCAGCTAGACTACCTGAGTTCTATGCCCACATCTCATTTTAAAAGAATACTAGATGCAGTGGCATGTGTCTGTAACCCCAGCACCCTGCAGGGAGATGGGAAGCAGACACACAATTTCTGGGAGGCATTTTGTCCAGCTGGAACAGTCTGAAGCATAGCAACAGAAGCAAGAAAGACCCTGCCTCAGAACAGTGGAGGTTGAGAACATACTTCCAAAAGTTGTCCTCTGACCTCAGTATGAATGTCATGGTATGTAGTTACTGCCTCCTTTCTTTTACATACATGCTACTAATAAAATAGTCTTTACAAAAGGAAATGAAAAAGTTCAGTAAAATGCAAGGTATAATTCAGTGGTAGAGTGAGTGCCTAAGTTTAAATTCCACTACCATATTTAAGTAGATAAGGACATTTTTAAAAACTATCTTCTGCAGACAGTGGTTGGTGGTACTTGCTTTTAATCCCAGCCCTTAGGATGCAAGGCAGGCCAATCTCTGTGAGTTCAGGGTCAGCCTGGTCTACAGAGAGAATTCCAGGGCAGCCATGGCTACACATAGAAACCCTGTCTCAAAAAAAAAAACCAAATTAAATTAAAAACAAAACAAAACTATCTTCATAGCTAGGTATAGTGGCACATGCCTTTAATCCCAGGACCAAGGAGGCAAATGAGTAGATCTCTGAGACAGAGGCTAGCCTGAGTCTACAGAGCGAGTTCTAGACTAGTCAGGGCTGCAGAGGGAGACACTGTCTTTTTTTTAAAAATCTTCTTGAAGGCAGAAAAATATTTGGAAGATATCAAAGAGGGTTAGGAGAGCAACTCAGTGGAAGATTACATACCTAGAAGGATTGAAGTCCTGGATTTGATTTGATATCTAGTAAACCTCTCCCCACCCTCAATAAAATGGCAAGGATCCAGGGAGAGATCTAACTGTTTCTTCATCTAAGGACATTATAGAGCCAAAGACATATTCAACACAAAGGGAACCCTGATAAATATGTTCTTTGTTTTGAGCTGGAACAGGAGGATGGATGATTCAGAATTAGTGTCCCTAGGCATGCTGTGATCATATTTATTAAGCTATTACTTCCTTTTTTATTCTTCTCTCATATATTACATACTGACTGCTGTTTCCCTTCCCTCCACTCCTCCCAGTTTCCCCCATCTCCCCTCTCCCCCAGATCCACTCTTCCTCCATTTCCCTTCAGAAAAGAGCGGGCCTTATAGGGATATCAACGAACATGGCAAAACAAGTTATATCCCAAGAGCAGGCAAAATAGTCAGAGACACCCCTACTCCCACTATTAGGAGTCCTACAAGAACACCAAGCTACATAGCCATGACATATGCAGAGGACCTACCTCAGACCCATACAGGCTTCATGATTGCTGATTCAGTGAGCCCCTATAAGTCCTGCTTCATTGATTCTGGGTGCTGTGTTCTCAGTGTCCTTGACCCCTCTGGCTTCTACAATCCTCCCCACCCCCAACTCTTCTGCAGGGTTTCCTGAGCTCTACCTAATGTTTGGCTGTGGGACTCTGCTTCTGCTAAGTAATGGCTTCTTATCTGCTAGTAGAGCTTCGTATCTCTGCTAAATAATGCAAATGATGGCGGGGCTTGAACTCCTGGAATCACATTGCTTAGACTCCTTGCCAAATGGTCATTTAACAGATGTCGCCAACAGGAGGAAAGCCAGATGTCTTTCCTGTTGCTCCTGTTCCTCTCATCACGCTCAAGCATCAGTTGGCTCTACTTGCCATTTTCTTTCAGCCGTCACAGACCAGCCTTGGCATCAGAGCATCTCCACCTGCAGGGCAGACTTACAGCCCCATAACATGGATATGCTGGCATGTGCCTGAAATTCCAATACTCAGGAGGCTGAGGCAGGAGGATTGTCACAAGTATGAAGATAGCCTGGATTACATCAATTAAAAAAAATTAAGTCCCAGCATGATAAGTCTCCTCAAGTATCTAGTTCCCACCAGTACCCCACCTTTTCCTTTGTTTCTACAATCTAGAAAGGTGCACACAGCTTTCCAAATCCACCTTCTGAGCTCACTTCAGTGTCATCTTTGTGCCTTTCCGCCAACAATGTAAGCGGTTCCCCCCATTTTAAATGCCAAGAGTAGCTGGGCACAGTAGTTCATGCCTATAATCCCAGGAATTGGAAGCCTGAGGCAGGAAAAGTGTCTTGAATTCGAGGGCATTCTGTATTACACAATGATTTTTGTTCAACCTAGGCTACAGATCTTCCCTCAAAATAAACAAAGCCTAATCAATAAATAAAGCAAAAAATTAAAAATAAAGATAACGCTATTAGAACTTACTAAACAACAGTTCAGAATAAAGCCAAAAATGGATCCTGAGGCAAAAGGAAGAACTTTGTTCTGTTAGATTGCACAGGCTGTTATTGTGAGTGTGTGAAGGAGAGGTAGGACTGATGCTAGTCCATTAGCCAACCTCATCCATCCATCTATTTATTGAACAAGGGTTTATTGAGCATTCATTATATACCATCCAGTGTGCCTCAGGTTACTTGGAGACTAAAAAAGGAGGCAAACTAGATTTGGTGGAGTACACCTGTAATGTCAGAACTTCAGAGTAGAAAGAAGATGATCCTAGCAAGTTTGAGACCAGCCTAGTCTATATACTGAGCTCCAAGCTATCCAGGAATACCTAGCAATAGTTTGTCTTAAAAAAAATAGTATGTGCTGGGTGGTGATGGCACATACATTTACTCTCAGCACTCAGGAGGCAGAGGTAGGCTGATCTCTGTGAGTTTTGGGCCAGCCTGGTCTACAGAGTGAGTTCCAGGACAGCCAAGGGTATTACACAGAGAAATCTTGTCTAAAAAAATAGGTGATCAAAATAAATAATAGAATATGCAGGTATCCATGACTGGAATAGTACGGGCATTGGTGGCACACGCCTTTAATCCTAGCACTCTGGAGGCAGAGGCAGGCAGATCTCTATGAGTTCGAGGCCAGCCTGATCTCCAGAGCGAGTGCTAGGATAGGCTCCAAAGCTACACAGAGAACCCCCCCCCCCAAATGACTGGAATAGTAGCTTAGTAATATAGTACTTGACTAGTGTGTTCAAGACTCTGGGGCTGGAGGGATGGCTCAGAGGTAGAGCACTGGCTGCTCTTCCAGAGGTCCTGAGTTCAATTCCCAGCAATCACATGGTAGCTCACAACCATCCTATGAGATCTGGTGCCCTCTTCTGGTATGCAGATATGGAAGCAGAATGTTGTATACATAATAAATAAATAAAATCTAAAAAAAAAAAGACTCTGAGTTTGACCCTCAACAACAACACACATGCGCGCGCACACACACACACACACACACACACACACACACACACACACAACGTTTTTTTTGTTTGTTTGTTTTTCGAGAGAGGGTTTCTCTGTGGCTTTGGAGGCTGTCCTGGAACTAGCTCTTGTAGACCGGGCTGGTCTCGAACTCACAGAGATCAGTCTGCCTCTGCCTCCCAAGTGCCGGGATTAAAGGCGTGCGCCACCAACGCCCGGTACACACAACTTATTATATAACTGCAACTTATAATTATAGTTACTATGAGAATAAAGTTCTGTGTGGTGACTCATGCCTATAATCCCAGCACTTGTTAAGATAAGGAAAGGATTACTGAGGGATCAAGGCTAGTGTGGTCTCCATAGTGAATTGTGTGCAAACCTGAGCCTGTAGAAAGAAAACTAAGTGATGTTCTGTTAGACAAAGTGATCAAGGGAAGGCTTCAGCAGAGATGGTAGTGAGGGAGTCATGGGAGCTGGAGAGAAAGCTTTCCTAGAGGGAACAACATGTATAAATACCAAGAGACAGAAATGAGACCAACCTGTTCCAGCAGCAGTGGAAAAGACTAATATGGCCTGAGAGGAAAGATACAGAAGAGTGAATGATGTGATTGGAGTAGGGGTTGGACAGGCTACAGCAGGCTTTGGCAGCTGTGGTGAGGAGTGCTGCTTTTGGCTTAGGCAAGAAGGGAAGATATAGGAGGAACCTGACCACAACATTTAAGAAATCTGACGTAGATACTAAAAAGGCTACTCTGACTGCAGCAAGCTATGTGGTAAGGTGACGAGTGTGAACAAATAAATGTCCCTCAGCAAAAAAGTGGACAGTTGTTCCTAAGGAAGGGGAAATAGGGCTGTCAGCAGAGAAGGAACTGCACAGAATTGGGTGTGTACTCCAGGATGACCATCAACAACCTGGAACAGAGGGCAGCTACCATAAACAACTCACTATTTTTAGTACAGTCTGCCTACCCTGGAGACAGCACACTTCTTCAGGAGCCAGAGCGGCAAGACTGATGCTTCTTCCTCAAGCAAGACCAGGAAGTTTCTGTAACCTAAGTTACAGGGTGCAGATACAGGCACTGGAGCTTCTAGCATCTCCTCAGTGACAGTCATTATTAGCTCTGATACTGGGTGTGATGGAGACCAGTTTGGAGTTACTGGAGAAACCCAACAGGTTGGTAATTGTGAGACAGGAGACAAAAACAAAACAAACTCACTTTGGGCTCTAGGGAGGGCTAGGGAGATGACTCTGTGCTTAAGAGCACTTGTTCTTGCAGAGGACCTGGGTTTAGTTCCCAGTACCATATAGTGGTTCACAACCATCCGTAACTCCAATTCCAGGGGATCTGATGAGGACACTGGCATACACATGGTGCACATATATACATAAAGGCAAAACTCTTACACATAAAATAAATAGGTGCTGGAGAGATGGCTTAGCACTTAAGAGCACTGGCTGTTTTTCCAGAGGACGGGGGTTCAATTCCCAGAACCCACATGGCAGCTGACATAAAATAATTAATTAATTAAAAATGAATGATAGATCCTAGCACCCACACCAGTTTTTAGGGTGAAGGCCCAGAAATACATAGTTAAAAAGCTTCCAATAGCAGATCTCATCTATGCATATCTGTAGGTCCAGCTATGTAGGAGGCTGAAGCAGGAGCATGGTAGCTCAAGCCACAACTTGAAGAACAGGTTAAGTAATCGAGGGCTTCCACATCTCTAAACGAGCAGGTAAATAAAAGCTTCCCCAAATTATAGGAAACAGTGTATAGGAAACAGGGAACAGAGTAACACACTAAATGACAATGTAGGATATAATTAGTAGACTCAAACACATGGAAAATGGAGTGAGAGGAGTTGGGGTAGGAGGTACTGTGATAGAATATATCATATAAAAATATTTTCAATAAAAATTTAAAAGACAAAACAAAACAAAAAAACATAGAAAATATCAAGGACAAAGCCAGTGATCTTTTTCATTGTCAGGTGTGGTGGCACATGCCTTTAATCCCAGCACTCCACAGAGTAGGCAAAGGCAAGTGGATCTCTGTAAATTAGAGGCTAGCATGGTCTACATAGAGAGTTCTGGGCCAGCCAGGGCTATATTATGAGACCTAAAACAAATACAATTCCAAGGAATTATTAATTCTTTTTAAGGGGAGACCCACCTACAGATTAAGTCATGACAACTGCATATAGTATGGAATATCCTTCTAATACTAAGATTCAAATAATCAGTTTTAAATTTGGGCAATCATGGAAATTTGATCACGATAGCTGAGAATAATAATGATATTTCAGGAAGCCTGGCATAATGATATCCACTTGTAATCCCAGCATCCTAGCATTTGGAAGACTGAGGCAGAATTGTAGTGAGTTTGCGATCAGCCTGGGGTACATAGTAACTTATAAATAAATAAATGCACCCAGCATTTGGGAGGCAGAAGCAGATGAATCTCTGTGAGTTCAAGGCCAACCTGGTCTGCAAAACAAGTTCAAGGACAGCCAGAGCTACATAGTGATACCCTGTCTCAAAAAAGCAAAACAAGGGGCTGGAGAGATAGCTTAGAGGTTAAGAGCACTGGCTGCTCTTCCAGAGGTCCTGAGTTCAATTCCCAGCAACCACATGGTGGCTCATAACCATCCATAATGAGATCTGGTGCCCTCTCTGCCCTGCATACATACATAGAGGCAGAATGCTGTATACATAAATAAATAAATAAATCTTAAAAAAAGCAAAACAAAATAAACAAAAAGTATTGTTAGCTTTTTAAAGATGCTTTAATAGTGTGTGATGAGTTTGTTTGTTTGTTTCAAGGGACCCTAACTTTTTTTTTTAAAGACTTTATTTATTATGTATACAACATTCTGCTTCCATGTATATCTGCACGCCAGAAGAGGGCACCAGATCTTATAACGGATGGTTGTGAGCCACCATGTGGTTGCTGGGAATTGAACTCAGGACCTCTGAAAGAGCAGTCAGTGCTCTTAACTTCTGAGCCATCTCTCCAGCCCAACTTCTTTTTTGATACATGCTTAAATATGGACAAAATAAATGTTCAGAGCTGTTGCTCAAATCTGGGACTCTGGACATGATGAGCAATCATCCTCCCACTGAGCTAGATGCTTCTATGTGCTGGAATTATATGATAGTTGTGTGCCAGCAGACCTGGAGCCTCTTTTTTTTTGAGACAGGGTCTCATGTAGCACAGGTTGACCTCATGTTCAATATATAGCTAAGGATGACCTTGAATTTATGAAGTTTATGGTCCTCTCAATTCCACCTCCCCAATGAAAGAATTTGAAGACTGTGCTCACTCATGTTTGTGCTATGCTGAGGAAGGAAACTGGGGCTTTGTGCATGCTAGGTAAGTGCTCTAAAGACAAAGCCACATCCTTCCTCAGCCCAGCTGAGTCCACAATTGTAAAAAGATGAGAGTTCTATCAATTTATTCTTGGGTCAGAATAAAGTCAAGAAAAGCCTATCTGGTCAGGCATGATGGTAATGCCTTTAATCCCAGTACTTAGGAGACAAAGGAAGGCAGATCTCTACAAATTCAAGGCCATCTGTGTTTACATAGTGAGTTCCAGGGCTACATAGTGAAACTCTATCTCAAGAAAAAAAAAAAAAGAGGACAAACATCATCTGACATGGCCACACCAGAACAGTGCCACTAAATGAAGACATTCAAATATATGGGTTTATGGGAGGGGGGGCATTCTTGCTTTTGGTTTTTTGAGACAGAGTTTCTCTGTGTAGAATTGGAACCTGTCCTGGCACTTGCTCTGGAGACCAGGCTGGCCTCGAACTCACAGAGATCCTCCTGTCTCTGCCTCCCAAGTGCCGGCATCAAAGGTGTGAGCCACCATCGCCTGGGTATTTTCCTTCCTTTTCCAGGTGGTGTTTTGTTTGTTTGTTTGTTTTGTAGCTTTGGAGCCTGTCCTGGAACTCTGTAGATCACCTCCTGGCCCTTGTTTTTGTTTTTTTGTTTTGTTTTTGTTTTTACCACTGCCAGACTATAGGGGCCATTCCCCCCACTCCCACCCCCAGATAGAGTTTCTCTTGTAGCCTTGGCTGTCCTGGAACTCACTCTGTAGGCCAGGCTGTCCTCGAACTCAGAGATTAAAGGTGTGCAACACCATCACCTGCCTAAGGCCATCATTCTTCAAACCACCACAGCCTGGTCCCCTTCTGGGATCAACTATTCTTCTTCAATATTGATAGTAAATGACATTCCATCTCTAAGCAAGTGTTTAGTTGGAAAGCTCCTAATTTTCATTAATTTAGCCTTCCCTTTGGTATATAAAGTGGTTCCATCAGACTTTTTTTTATTGTTATGTATACAACATTCTGCTTCCATGTATATCTGCACACCAGAAGAGGGCATCAGGTCTCATAACAGATGATTGTGAGCCACCATGTGGTTTCTGGGAATTGAACTCAGGACCTCTGGAATAGCAGCCGGTGTTCTTAACCTCTGAGTCATCTCTCCAGCCCCCATCAGACTTTTTAAAAATACCTTTGAGACAATCTCCCTATGTAACCCAACTAACCTACAACATCTGTGTGTAGATAAGACTGATTCCAGACCATGCCAATCCTCCTGCCTCTCCTTCCCAAGGGCTGGGATTAGAGGCATGCACCCCGCATCTGGCCAGACGTTTTCCTGATTAGACTTAGTAAAAACAAATGTACTTTATTGTCCAGTGATAAATGGAACAGTTTGAGGAAGAGCTGTTGAAACCTTCATGCACTTTATCAAGCTGTCATGGAAAATAATATTGACCTTCTGATGCCTGCAAATGTAATCTGCTGGACATTAGAGAAAAAGTGTCATAGAAATGGGAAGACATAGAGGTGTAGTGATATTTTGTTTGTAATCTAACAAATAAAACTTGCCTGAAGATCAGGGTGCAGAGATAAGCCACTAGTTAGACACACACCCAGCCATAGAGGACAGGCAGTGATGGCCACACCTTTAATCCCAGCACATAGAGGCAGAGCAGATGGATCTCTGAGTTCAAGGCCACTCTGGGCTACATGAGAGTGAATCAGTCTAAAAGAGAAACAGACTCAAACCTTTGACTCCAGCACTTGGGATGACACGCCTTTAATCCCAACACTAGAGAGAAATATAAGTCAGGAGCTCAGTGCAGTCTCAGGACAGTATGAAATTGGTGGAGAACAATGCAGTCTGAAGTCGCTCTGAGGACAGGATTGCCCCTCTTTGATCTTAGCCTTGGTAGAGGTGAGAACTCTCTGGTGGCTTGGCTGCTTTGCTTCTCTGATCTCCAGTGGGGAGCCCAATATCTGTCTCTGTTTTATTATTAAGATCAACTAGAATTCCTGCTACACAGAGGGAGGGGTTGTGGAGGGGGAAGTAATGTTGAGGCTGGAGGTCTAAGGGAATGGTGTCTAATGACGTTGGAGCAAAATGAGAAGTCATCTTTGATTCTGGGGGAGGGGAGGTGTATGGTTGCACATGCCTTTAATCCCTGAAAACAGGATCTTCAAGAATGATCTTGGGCTGGCTGGTGGTAGTGCATGCCTTTAGTCCTGTCACTTGGGAGGCAGAGACAAGCAGATCTCTGTGAGTTTGAGGCCAGCCTGATTTATGAGCAAGTTCCAGGACAGACTCCAAATCTATAGAGAAACCCTGTCTCGAAAAACAAAACAAAAACAAAAAACCAGAAATCTAGCTAAAATAAGGCTACAGTTGAGTGTGGTTTGAATGAACAGATCCCAAGAGGAGCTGCCAACCAGGGTGCAGAGAGCTCTTAGCGAATTTATCTTACACTGTTTTCCCAAACATACTCATTAAAGCTCAGAAACCGCAGACCTTTAGAAATCCTTCTCATTTGTGGGAAGAGAAACGGAGGGGGTCTCAACTGCAGCTAGCTTGAGGTTCTACCATTCCTTATACAGATGGGCCACACATGCTGGCCTCCCACAGCTAAGTTGCCACTGGCTCCCCAGAAGCCATGTGCTTTTACAGAAGCACCCTTCAAGGGGACCCATAGCAGTGACAGGCAAGGCTGTGTCTGGGATGCCAAGCAGATAGGAGGGCTTCAGCCAGAAACAGAGAGAGATGTGAGAGGAAGGGCTCTGCAGCACACAGTGCAGAGCAGAAGTGACTGACGAGTTGTGGTTTTCTCTGCAGCACCCGTGCCTCCCATGGCTCCTCCTTCCCCTGGATACTACCATGTCCTCTACAAAGAGCATGCGCAAGCCCAGATGGCCTGGCATGGAGAGACATACTGCCTGATTGGAGGCTACCGTGTCTATGGGGATGCTCCACTGGCCACCCCTGAAAAGGCTGAGGAAGAGAAGCCGGCACCCAGGAGGGTTCCCAGGAGACAGAGAGTTCAGGAAGAGTCAGACCAAGATCTAGGGTGTCCTAGCGCCAAAATTCCTCGTCTCAGAATGAAGCACGGTGGCAAAGGGCTATCCCCGTAGAAGCATCCTGCTTGAGCACCACTGCCCAGAGGACAGACTGCTAGCTGCCTCAGGTGGCTGAGCCCTCTTCGCCAATGACCTCCACTGACCACGATGTAGACAGAGCCTTAGTTGTTCTGCCTGTGTCTTCTCCGGTCAGGAATCCACTTTGCATGCCAACTAGCCATGAGCAAGGAGCCTCAGAGAGGAGCAGCCCACCCTCTCTCTAGAGTCTCTTCTTGGGCTGTAAAAAGCAACAGTTTGCTGTGAGTTGAGGAAACAAGTGCAGAGAGAAGATACAGATGAGCCATGCTGGGGCTCTCTCTATGAGTAGACTTCTGCTCTGCATCATTCCAGGAGCTAGCAGCACAAGCCAGGGACAGCTGCACTTCCTAAACCTAGAAGAAACAAGCAGTAATTAACCAAAGAGACTCCTGCCTAAGGTCTCAGGAGGCAGATGAAGAGCCCAGGGAGACCTGCTAACTGGAGCAGGAACACTGTGGAAAAAGTCCAGCAACCCCCTCCCCCTCCAGAGGTACCTGCTTTTCTTTATTTCCAGTTCATTTAGGAAACAGTTGGATTCCTTCTGCCCAATAGCATGATTTTCTGTGATAGCATTTGAGTTGAAATCCAAGTTATTCAAGGCCAAGTTTCAAATCTTCTTTTATCTTAAAGCATATTCCTACACAGTGGACCTGGGACTTCTCCCTTCACAAAGGGCACTTGGGAGCACCTTCTTTTTTTTCCCCCAGATAGGGTTTCTCTGTGGCTTTGGAGGCTGTCCTGGAACTCGAACTCACAGAGATCCACCTGCCTCTGCCTCCCGAGTGCTGGGATTAAAGGTGTGTGCCACCAACGCCCGGCAGGAGCACCTTCTGTGTGACTCTTTCAAATAATGGTGAATCAAATGAAGCAAGACCCAGTTCTTTAGGAAATGGAGAGGTTGGCAACCGGGCAATACTGGCACACACCTTTAGTCCCAGCAATCAGGAGGCAGAGGCAGATGGATCTTTGGGAGTTTGAGGCCAACCTGGTGTACATATCGAGTTCCAGAACAGCCAGGACTGTTACACAGAGCAACCCAGTCTGGAAGGAAGAAGGAAGGAAGGAAGGAAGGAAGGAAGGAAGGAAGGAAGGAAGGAAGGAAAGTTGGGATGTACTCAGTGGCTATTGTGTACTTTAATATTGCCTAAACAGCTTTACTTGCTAATGCTCATTTCAATGAGTCATTGGTTTAACTCTAGGCCTCTGCTTCTGCAACACTATCAATACTACAGGATCCTCCCCAGGACTCCTCTCAGATATCCTATTGCCCTGTGTCATGGGGATCTTACAGCTTTGGTTCTGCAGGACTGGCCCCTTCACACACTAACAGTTTTTAGATGGGAAAAATGTTGGGGTGGGCCAGCTCAGAGCCCTGGATATGGGCCTGGGTGGTAGCTGAGTTAGCCAGTCCACCTGCTCTCTGATGCCCAAACCACCAGGGCTGGTTTTCTTGCTTTGCCCAGGTGAGGGGTGGAACCAGCTCTCTTGTCTGTGGTAGCTGGCTAGGGGCAAGACCAGCTCTCCCAACCTCTCATCACCAGCTCTCCAGCACTGGTAAGGGTGGAGCCAGCTCTCCCACTCATGCACTCTGGCCTGGTCTCCCATGCCCACACTACCAGTGCCAGCTCTACCACATTGCCCAGGCAAGGTGCAAGACCCACTTTCCTGAGTGCCGCAGCCGGCAAGGGGCAAAGTCAGTTTCCCGTACAACTCTGACAAGGTGAAAGGCCAGCTCTCCTGCATCCACACTTCCAGGGCCAGCTCTCCCTTGCTGCCCAGTCATGGGGTGAGGACAGCTCTCTCATCTGCCACAGGTGGAGAGGGGAGTGGCTAGCTCTCCCTTGCCCACACCACTGTATGTTGGCCAGGGATGGGACCAGCTCTTCTAGGTGTCTCTCACACCTGGCCCACACCATGTGGCTGTGGCCAGGGGCATCTCAGGTGTCTTCTTCCTGCCTGGGTGTCCTTTACCTACCCAGGGCCCATGGGTATCCTCCACCCACCTGGGCCAAGCAGCACCAGATGGGCCCGTGGTTGTCCACTAAAAGTAAGTGCATTGAAATTCACATTATTTGGGCCAAGAAGACAATTCATTTGGTAACTTCCTTGAGGTGCAAGCATGAGCACCTAAATACAATGTCTAGAACCCATAATTAAAACAAAACACCATGAGTGCTGTTTGTGTTGGTCAGCCCATCTCTGCAGAGGTGGAGATAGGTGGATGCCTGAGGTTCCCTGCATAGCCAGTCTAAGCTACTTGGGGGTTTCTGGCCATCAGAGACCAAGTCTCACAAAAATGGTCACTGGTCCCTAAAAAAAATCTGAGGTTGACCTCTGACCTCCATATTAACACACAACCACACATGCACCCCCTAACACATCACATTATTTTATATTTATATAGTTCATTTATACCCAAATCAGAATTTATTATATTTTACATTGCTAGCTGGCTTCCCCCCACCTCCACCCCAAGATCTTACTCTGTAGTTAACTGGCTTGGAATTCACTGTACAGACCAGGTTGGCCTTGAACGTTTGTCAACCATTCTACCTCAGATAAGCTACAACACTGGTATTATTTTTGGTTTTTTGAAACAAGGTTTCTCTGTGTAGGCCTGGAACTTGCTATGTAGACCAGGCTGTCTTTGAACTCATAGAGATCCACCTGCCTCTGCCTCCAAGTGCTGGGATTAAAAGTGTGAGTCACCACTGCCTGGTTATTTTTCCTCCCCCCCCCCGGTTTTTCCAGGTAGGGTTTCTCTGTAGCTTTAGAGGCTGTCCTGAAACTTTGTAGACTAGGTTGGTCTCAAACTTACAGAGATCCATCTGCCTCTGCCTCCCAAGTGCTGGAACTAAAGGTGTGTGCCACCACCCAAAAATTTTTCCTTTCTTTACAGAAGCAAATTCAATATCTTTATAAAAACCTACTTTTTTGTTTACTTTCTGTTCATTCTTTATTTCTATGTGTATGTGGGAGGGTATATAGGTATTTGTGTTTATGTACATGTGTATATATGTATGTAGATGTGTGAGGTCAATCTCAGTGTTCTTCCTTGGGAGCATCCACCTTGAATTTGTGTTGTTTTTAGGCAGGGTCTCTCATTTGAACTGGAGTTTGGGGATTAGGTTAGGCTGGCTGGCTGACCAGTGAGACCCATGGATCTGTCATTTTCTAACTCCCCACTTACAGTTCTGAGGGGCAAGGCTTCCCTTTTGGACCTGTGACAGCTCTGAAGGGAAAGGTATCCTGGCAGTTCTAGGCCAAGGAATACCATAAAGTTACACCGTACAACAAACCACTCAAGAGATTTATTGGGAGAGACATAAGAGGGTGGCTGCCTCTGCTTGGGTAAGAAACAATAGTAAACAGAGCAGGAGACAGGCTTATATAGGGTTTCTTCCCAAGGGAAGAGTTTTCCAGGGTAGAGATTTCCAGAGTGGGGATTGGTGAGATTTCAAGTCAAGCTCGGGACTGGTCTGATTTTTAGTTCAGGGATTGGTGGTTTTTCGTGGTCAGGGACTCTTGGGTTTTGGTAGGTTTTCAAACCTGGAAGTGGTCTTAGATCTTTAACCCTATACATATCATAATGCAATAACTGTGGAATTTCTTTCCCTTCCTTCCTTCCTTCCTTCCTTCCTTCCTTCCTTCCTTCCTTCCTGCCTGCCTGCCTGCCTGCCTGCCTGCCTGCCTGCCTGCGTTTTTCTTTCTTAATATGTGTAAGTGTTTTTCTGGAACATATATGTGCACCATGTGTGTGCCTGGTGCCCATGGAGGTCAGAAAAAGGTGTTGGATCTCCTGGAATGAGTTATGGATGGTTGTGAGCTTCTGGGAGTCAAAAACAATTCCTCAGGAAGAGTATCTAGTGCTCTTAGCCACTGAGCCATCTCCAGTCCTGGGGCTTTTAAAAATTAGGTTTGAGGGACTGAATTCAGGTCCTCGTGCTTACATGGCAAGCACTTTACTGACTGAGCTATCTCCCCAGCTCTCATTTGTTTATTTTTTTTTCTTTTGAGACATGTTTCCATGTACCACAGGTTGGCTACATAGTTCAGGCTAACCTTGAACCTTCTGCTCTTCCTGCTTCTACTTTCCAAGTGCTTGGGTCGCAGGTGTATATCACAAAGCCTGGTTTTATGCAGTGCTGGGAATCAAACCCAGGACTTCCTGAATGCTAGGCAAGCACTCTACCAACTGAACTACATTAGCAAACCAGTATTAGCTCTTAATATTATCTATTAATTTTATTGCAGTTGCTATTAATTTCCACTCAGGCCCTGGGAGTAGGATGGAATTGATGCCTAAGTAGTTTATATGTGGCAGAGAGGAACTTCCTGGAGGATCACCACATCAAAGTCAGCTCAGCAATCAGAGCCTTGTGACCCATTTTGTGTCCTGGTGTTCTAGGCTTTGTCCCAAGAAGAATAAAGGTTACTCATGATCTAGTCAGGTTCCCTTCTCAGGAATCTAAAGAATTCTCTGAGAGATTTACAGTGAGAGTCAGTGGGTCAGTTTGTGATTGAAGTGAAATATTCAGAAGGTCCCCAAAACTCCAGACCTCTTCCCTGAAGCCAGACCCATGCCATTGGCTTCATCTGGTGCTGAGTCCAACCACCTAGGTTCTACAGATCACTGACAACTTCTTTGAGCAAGTGGTGGCTGACATGCCAAGTTCCACAGACCACGAGTGCACCTGTGTTACCCTACTCCATCATAGAGAAGGACACTCACATCTGTTTCTACATTAAAAACATTTATTTCAGGAAATGTTAGCCCCTGCACAAGTGGAGCTGGGTTCAAGGGTGCCAGAATGATATCTGGGAAGACTGCATGGATCATCAAAATCATACAATAAGGTCTAAAATGGTTGCAACAACCATGAGGCTTAGGACTATGTGGGGAGAAGATTTTGAGTGTGACCACTTGGATGCTAACTTGAGTGTATGATGTATTGGGATTGATGATTGGTTCTTTTCTGGAGATTGTTTCAGATGTCGACCTGGCAAGACTGAATGACAAGCACTGTCCAGCTGCTCCTCTGGAATCATGACCTCCAGGGGACTTTGCCATCTGTTTTTCTCCCGTACCTGGAGGTGACAGTTGTGTCAGCAGCTCTTCCAGATCTCCTGTTATGGAAGCACCTGTTCACACACCACGCACTGTCTTCTGCCGTTTCAACATACCTGTTCCACCTCTCCAAAGACTCGAAGCAGGTTTCCTCGAAGGACACCTTGCAGCTCCTGCTCATTCCAGCCCCGTCTAAGCAACTCCTCTATGAGCACTGGGTATGTAGACACGTCCTCCAGCCCTTTAGGGAACCTGTGTAGTCACCAACAGGTGAGCCTCAGACCTGCTAACCTAATCCCACTCAAAACCTCACCTCTATCTGAAGTCAATCCTCAGCAATGGTCATACTGGGGATGGAGACTAGGAAGGAGTAAGCAGATTGTTTGCTCTGGTCTTAATCCTTCAGTGGAGGTCTCAAACCCTCTTTTAAAATATGCAGTGCTAGAAATCAAACCTTGGGCCTTGTAGATACAATTTCTAGACCCTTCCTTGAATATTTGCTAAAACTCACTGAATGGTACTTTAAGATTTATGCCTTCCAGAAGGCCGGTGGTGGGGCATGCCTTTAATTCCAGGACTCAAAAGGCTGAGGCAGGCTTCAGGCCAGTCTCAAATAAAATAAAATCAAACAAAAAAAAAGACATGTCTTCTGTCTTCTAATGAATGCAAATATCCCCTCTATTAGAAAAAAAAAAAAAGGAGGGCCTGAAGCTGTTGTTCAGGGGTAGAGTCCTTGGCTTGATTAACTTCAGCAAGGTTCTGAAGTTGATCCCTAGAACTGGAAAAGAAAAAAATGCTGAAGAAACAAGAGCGGGGGCCAGTGAATTGGTTCTGTGACTAAAGACCCGATAACCTGAGTTTAATCTCTGGAATCCATATGGTAGAGGGAAAGAAGTGACTCCTGCCACATGTGTGCCATGGTATGCCCACCCAACCCCGCTTCCCAAATAATACATGTTTTGCTTTGTTTTTTAAAGAAAAGGAATAAAGTAGTTTGAGGCCATCCTGGGATTCATAGTGAGATCCTGTGTCCAAAATAGAAACAAACAAAAGAAAGAGAGGGTGGGAAAAAAGGCAAGAAGTTTCCTCACGGGCAATGTGGCACATACCTTTGACCTCAGCAGGCAGGCAGATCTCTGAGTTCAATGCCAGCCTGTTCTACAGAGCAAGCTCCAGGATAGCCAGGGCTACACAGAGAAACCCTGTCTCAAAACAACAACAAAAACTGGCAGAAAAGATAGTCAGCCCACAGCAGACCTTGCTGACAGCTCAGAGGGAATGGGTCTGCAATGGCTGCATATGCTGCAAAGGAGCTTTCTCAGAGGCCCAGAGAGCACAGGAAAGGGACCCTGGAGGTGGAGAAGATGTCAAATGGACAAAGCCTAAAGACCCTAAGGACCTTGATGTGGTGACAGCAGCTTCAGACAAGCCACAGAGAAGTACTCACTGTGCAGTTCCATCATAATCTCCACCAATCCCGATGAACTCGGATCCAATGACTGCCTTGATGTGGTCAAAGTGATCTGGGGACATAGACAGTTAGCAGAATGGGGCTTCCAGGGAAAAGAGTAGCCCTGGAACTAGGCTTGGCCGATCCCATTCCTCCTTTGATTACAGTCTATGGTTTTTTATTCCTTTTCATACATCAGGGAACAGGCTCCAGCAGCTTGGGCTCCTTCACAGTCAGTTCACACAAAGTGAGCATCTCTGGGTGGAGGAGACTGGTGCTTCAGTTGACCTTTCTCTGGATTCCTTTTCTTTCATTTTTCTTTTGTTTTTCTTGTTCTCCTTCACCCATTTCAGGAAGCCATTTTGGCTCTTAGAGAGCTTAATATGCTCAATTTGAACATTTCCTTGGCAAGAATCTTGCCCTTCACTTGCTTCTTTACAACAAAGTCAACAGCATGCTGAGTGATACTGTTTTCCAAGGTAACATTTAGGAGGCATTCCTTTTTGAACATTGCCCATCTCCTTGATGTCTACAATATCACCCTTCTTATAGATTTGTATATATATGATCAATGCAACAACTCTATATTTCTTTTTCTTTCTTTCTTTCTTTTTTTTTTGTTTCTCCATGTAGCTTTGAAGCCTATCCTGGCACTCGCTCTGTAGACCAGGCTGGCCTTGAACTCACAGAGATCTGCCTGCCTCTGCCTCCCAAGTGCTGGGATTAAAGGCGTGCGCCACCACTGCCCAGATGTTTCCAAATCTTTATTGCTAAGCATGGACCCTTTTAGGGATTTCCTCAGAAAGTACACCTTTTTCCTTTCTTCTCCCCCTTGCAGTCTCCCTCTTATCTCCCTGTCTCTTGCCTTTCCTCCTCACTGAAGATGCTGATGTTTACAACTTGATTTTCCTGTTATATTGTTCTTTCAAACTCCAATAAAAATTCTTTGGGGGTTTAAAAAAGAAAGGAAGAAAAGGGGGAAAAAGATATATTGAGAGGCAGGCTTTAGGAGACTCACCTGCCACAGTGGATACGTTGGCTAACGGGTTGCACTGCAGCACCCCTACAGCGAATGTCACCATCACGATGCCACCGTTCTTCTTCTGCAAGGATGGTCAAAAGGATACTCAGCTTGGCTCCCCAGCACGGTTATGTGCCTACCTACACAGCTTTGGGGGCCAGAGGGGACTTCATCTCCCTGGCTTGTGTCAATGAGGAAGGCTTGACTCTGATTTGAGGGATATGGGAATATTTACCTGCAACAACCTCCCCACCCCAGGCCCAAGAGTTTAGGACCATTGGACTATGGGTTTGTGAGGCAGAGAATGCTCAGTCTGGGGGTTGAGGAAATGGAGGGGATAAAAGTTCAAGTTCAGGGCTGGAGAGATGGCTCAGAGGTGAAGAGCACTGACTGCTCTTCCAGAAGTCCTGAGTTAAATTCCCAGCAACCACATGATGGCTCACAACCATCCGTTATGAGATCTGGTGTGCAGATATACATGGAAGCAGAATGTTGTATACATAATAAATAAAATCTTTTTTAAAAAAGTTCAAGTTCAAGGCCTCCTGGTTTGAATTTCTAGATTTAGGTTCCAGGGCTACAAAGTTTCTCACCAGAAGCCGCAGGATGTCATCAGGAAGATTCTGAGCATTTTGACACACACCCCTGGCAGCTGAGTGGGAGAAGATCACAGGTGCCTGGGACACTTCTAAGGCCCGCTGTGCAGTAGCATCCGAGACATGGGACAAGTCAACCATCATACCCAAGCGATTCATTTCTGCCACCACCTTCTGTGAGGGCAGGTTAGGAGGAGGATTTCAGGGGTATGCATATGCATGCATTAATCATTCAGAAAAGGGGCATGTGATTTGTGTGGAGTTTTACTCATAGTCCTTACTTCCCCAAAGCTGGTCAGTCCTTTGACACTGCTGTAGAATGAGTGGACGCCCTTTGATGAGCTCTCTGCCCTGCAGGACAGGCAAGGGGTAGTCTAATTGGTGGTCATACCCTTCCAAACTCTTCCTCTCTGCAACCCTACAGAGCTAATTAAAAAACCCAGGTTGGACTGTGCCTGGCAACTGGAGGAATCCTAGCCTTGCTTCATAAAAACCCAAATTTACCAGTCCCTGTATGAGTCCCAGATGATAAGGGTAAATCTTGGGTGACTTGGGTAAATCCACAAGGGCAGATTTCTGCCTCAGTTGGCTCACACCATCTGCAACATGCTCACCAGGGTGTGTTGCAGGTGTGTGTGAGCGTCAGATAGCGCACCCCCAGCTGGTAGAAACTTCGAAGCACAGAGAGGCTGTTATCTAGTGAGTGGCCACCCTCCACACCAATGAGGCAGGCCAGTTTCCGGGTGCTGTTCAGAGCTGTAGGCATAAGTCGGGTGATCTCAGGAACTAGAGCAGTAGCTTCATCCGGTCCCCAATACCTTGAAGAAGTCCACTTACCTTTAACTGAGGTTACAAGTTCCAGCTCAGGATAAGAGGCACACATACTGTGAATGAGGTCAATCTGTTCCAGGGTGAGGCGCAAGGCATCCCGGTCCTGGGTCTGACATGGTACGTAAGCGGACCAGAACTGGAATCAAAGCCAGGGATTGGCTAGTTTGGGGAACTACCTGGGCCTTTACAGCTGACAGACTCGTGGGTCTAGAGACCACATATAATGAATGTACTGCTTGGTCTGTGTTACTTTCCTACCCACCTGCTGGCTCACTATGGAACCCTCTAGCCACAGCATCACACCATGACTTCTTTTTTTAAGTCACTATGGTAACTGAATTCCCATTTGACTAACTTGTCATTTCTGGGGCCCCAATTTCTCCAACCTTCCCCAGCGTCTGTCCTTCTGTCCGTGTGTGTGTGTGTGTGTGTGTGTGTGTGTGTGTGTGTGTGTGTGTGTTACCTGGGCTCCCACAAAGCCATCTTTAAGCCTATTCAAGTTGGTATGGCCATAGGTGAAGTTTCTCAGGTTGGCGTCCTGTAGCCCATTCAGGTAAAATTGCCTCAGAACAAGAGGCAAGTCATTGTGGCTGCAGGAGAGTCAAGAAAGAGGTTACATCAAACAAAATTGGTGGAGTGGTTCTGCTTGTAATCCCAGCACTCAGAAGGCTAAGGGAAGAGCATCATTTAAAGTTCCAGGTCAGTCTAAAATACTTAGTGAGTTCTGTAGCAGCCTGAGCTAGAGAGAGGGACACACACACATTCTCTTCTCTTCTCTCTCTCTTCTCTCTCTCTTCTCTCTCTCCCTCTCTCTCCCTCCCTCCCCTCCTTCCCTCAGAGGGCATATGGCTCTACCTCTTTGGTTTCCAGGTCTAGCAGAAATAATTATGACAGCTACTCCTAACCCACATTGTTACCCAGACAATACTGAGATGCCCTAAGTCGGGCGTTGGTGGCTCATGCCTTTAATCCCAGCACTCGGGAGGCAGAGGCAGGCGGATCTCTGTGAGTTCGAGACCAGCCTGGTCTACAAGAGCTAGTTCCAGGATAGGTTCCAAAGCCACAGAGAAACCCTGTCTCGAAAAAAAAAAAAAAAAAAAAAAATACTGAGATGCCCTAAATAAATTCTTGAGACCCTTTAACAGACTCTCATAGGATCATATAACACCTGGGCTAGGCTGGGGGTCCCCACCAGAGGAGTGATGATAGAGGAGAAGGGCCACCCACTGATGATAGGAGACAGCATCTAGAGGTGGGTAGTAGGAGAGGGAAGACTTTATTAGTCCCGCAGGCTCAGAACCCTCTGCGAGTATGCCCAGCCCAGCTTCATTCTGACCAGTCCCCAAGCCATCTTATATTCACCCATCTACAAGCAGGAATTCTTGCATCAGGGCTCTCACACGATCTCCCAGGTCTAGGAAATTAGGATTGCCGGCAGTGGTTGGGATGCTGGAGGTGCCCTTGGGCCCGGTGAGGCCTCTGGGAGTGTTTGGTGCAGTGGAAGCACCAAAGTCGACTGGTTTGGTCTGGGTCCTTGTTAGAGACTGTGAAGGCCCTAACAGCAGCAGCACCAACAGGAACACTGAAAGCACTGGGTTAAGCATCCGGAGGCCCTTGAGCCGCATCTTCTCAGGGCGGGGCAAGCGAGCACTGATGTAGGGCACAAAAACCTGAGAGGAACAGGAGGTAGATATAATCCGGGCCCTCAAGTCAAGCCACGAAGAGACCGGGTCTGGTGAGAAGAGATTTGAGGTCAACAGATTAGACAGCCTCTCGGTATGTGGCAAAGGTGCAGCACAGCCGCCAGGGAGATCAACAGCCCTACTAGCCCAGTCTCTAAGGGCACTTCCGCAGGCTGGACTAGTACAGGACTGCAGTACTCACTCAGCAGCTCCTGTCTGGGAGTCCTTTGCCCCATGCCCAGTTTACTGTTCCCAGGGAGCCAATCCAGGTGGCTTCCTGGCTGCTTCTAGACATTGATCTAGAAGAAAGTAGACCTGTGGTGCTTCTTTCATACAGTGAAAGTGAGCCCTTTGCAGCCCACGTCATGTCCCTGACTATCTGCAGCCTTCTCAGACCTTTTCAAGGGCCACAAGTGCCCTGAGACACTGCCCTCTCAGCCATTCTTTGAAGACTCCAGCCATCATCTAGAACTACTCAGAACACACACCTCCACACCCTAACCCCATCCTGTCACCATTCAAGGTGATGACTGCTCTCTTCCTCCGATGATGCAGTACCTGCGCTGCACTCTCAGGATGACCAGCTGGGTGGAGAGCTGAGCAAGCAACTAAGTGGTTCCGGGAATACTTACTCAGTAGCGCAGGAGCAAAGTCAATCAGCTAGGGAAATAGAAGGAAATGAAAGACTTTTCAGGCCAACAGAGCCCCATCCCAGCACCTTCTTGCCAGGGCTGCAGACTGACCTCCTTCCTCAGTGTGGAAGCCAAGGCAGAAGCCTGAGTCCTCAGGCCTGGCACTTGTGTCTAGTGGCGTCACACGACTTATCTGTGGCTCTTGTGGCCTGAGCTCTGCCAGAAACCTCAAGGGCTCAGTTCCCTTCCTTTCAGGCTCCACCCTGTTCCCAGTCCTCACCCTCTGTTTCCTCCAGGAAACCCAGCTGCCCTCTTCTTTCCTCCCCCCCCCCACTGCCACTCTTTCATGCAGCCAGGAGGCAAAAGGGAAGAGAAACCTTTAGATTTATTGGTCTCCATGTCGCAGTTGTGGTTTTGAGGGTAAACTTAATGTTTGCTCCATTCCTAATAAGCCCCAGGATGTTGAGAGTATAAGGAATACAAACAAAGGGGGTTTGAAGAGACAGCGTATAATGGTGGTTAAGAGCACAGTCTGTGCCACACGCCTTTAATCCCAGCACTCGGGAGGCAGAGGCAGGCAGATCTCTTTGAGTTTGAGGCAAGCCTGGTCTCCAGAGCGAGCGCCAGGATAGGCTCCAAAGCTACACAGAGAAATCCTGTCTCGAAAAACCAAAAACAAAAAAAAAAAACAAAAAACAAACAAACAAAAAAGAGCACTGGCTGCTCTTTCAGAGCACCTGGGATTGATTCCCAGACAAAAATAGCCATACCCCCCAAAATAAAATCTCAAAAAAAGAAAAAGGACTCCAAGGTAGCCTCCTCAATCAGTCTCCATCTTATTTTTTGAGACACACTGGATCTGAAGCTGGCCATTCCAGTTACCTTGACTGACCAGCCAGCCCCAGGCTCCATCTCACCCTCCACAATCCTGGTATTACAGCAATGTGTCTGGTTTTTGATCTGTGAAGTGGGGATCCGAAAGCAGGTTCATATGCTTGCACTTTACCAACTTAGCTATTTCTCCGGGTTCTGCTACAGAGTGTTTTGCTGATCCTATTTTGTTTCAAAAAGGTTTATGAATTTTTATTATTTTTCATGTATGAATATTTTCTCGCATGTCTCTCTGTCTATTACATGCATGTCTGGTGCCATCAGAGGTCAGAAGAGTGCATTGGATCCCCTGGAACTGTAGCTACAGATGCTTGTGAGCCATCATGTGGGTGCTGAGAATCCGACCCTGGTCCTCTAGAAGAGCAACAAGTGCTATTATCCTCTGAGCCATCTCTCCAGCCATGGCCCTATTTTAAAGCAAACCAGAGGGTTGGGATCTAGCTCAGTCGTAGAAGGCTTGCCTAGAATGTTCAAAGCCCTAAGTCTGAGCAACAGCACTGGGGATAAGAATAAAAAAATATCCGGGCATTGGTAGTGCATGCCTTTAATCCCAGCACTTGGGAGGCAGAGGCAGGCGGATCTCTGCGAGTTCGAGGCCAGCCTGGTCTACAGAGCAAGTGCCAGGATAGGCTCCAAAGCTACACAGAGAAACCCTGTCTTGAAAAACAAACAAACAAACAAAAAAGAATAAAAAATAAAAAGGTAAAGTAAATCACAAACATGTATTTCATTCATATGTAAGCATTTATCTCAGAAAGTCAGGACCTTTAAAAAAAACAAATCACTATAAAGACATCTTTAAAAATCTTATAATACATTTTCTGAGATTAATTTTTGTATGTATGTGTGTGTGCATGTGTGGCTGTACATGTGCTGTTGCACAAATGTAAAGGTCAGAGGACACCTTATGGATATCAGTTTTTTTCTCCAGCAAGTGTGATCTGGGGATCAAACTCAGGCTTGAGTTTGGCAGGCACCTTTACCTGCTGAAAAGTCTGCTATCCCTAATTTTTTCTTTTCTTTCTTTTTGAGACAGGATGTCGCTTACTATATAGCACAGGTGATTCTCAAACTCACTGCAGTTATCTTGCCTCATTCTCCCAAGTGCTGAGACTACAGGTGTGTATCACTATACCAGACTTCACGAAATGTCTTCATTGTCCCAAACTATCATGTTCAAATCCTCATGATTGCCTACTTTCTATAATTATTTGAATTTTAGTGTAAAAGTGATATAATATATTGAATGTGGTTGTCATGGTTTAGTTTGTAGTTCTTATATTTTTGGTTGTGAGCCTAGCCTTTAAGGGCTAAGCTATCCCTCCAGCCCTTAGTTTGTAATTCTAGAGAGAATTAATACTTTGGAGGCTTCCCCCCCCCCAGACAGGGTTTCTCTGTATAGCTTTGGAGCCTATCCTGGCACTTGCTCTGTAGACAATGCTGGCTTCACAGAGATCTGCCTACTTCTGCCTCTGCCTCCCAAGTGCTGGGATTAAAGGTATATGCAACCAATGCCTGGCAAAGCTTGTATTTGGGCTAGGCTTCTATCTAGTCTTTTGTTTGTTTCTCGGGACAGGGGTTTCTCTGTATTGCTTTGGAGCCTCTTTTAGAACTCGCTCTGTAGACCGGGCTGGCTTCCAACTCACAGAGTCTGCCTGTCTCTGCCTCCTGAGTGCTGGGATTAAAGGCATGCGCCACCAATGCCGGGCAATTCTGCCTTTTATAGTCTCCATTGTATTTCCAGACCTTCACCATTAAAACTTTTGCTGATTTGATATTGGTGTTTACATCTCTCATTCTCAAGAGTATGAGTCAGGAGGAAGGATCCTTGAAAGCACAGAACTTTAGAAACCAGGTTCTCTGTGAAGAATTCACTTTAGGGAATCATGAAGGCTTGAGGCTTGGTTTTAGACTTCAAGTCAAACATTGTCACAGAAAATCACTCTATTGGCCAGGTGGGACCTCCCTATTTCCATAATGGACTAGAATTAAAGGAACATGCGAGCCTCAGGCATAGGAGTGGGGAGGCAGTTGCTGAACTTTGTCTACAGTGGTCCTGCTCCAGCTAGCAGGTCTCCCTGGGCTCTTCATCTGCCTTCTGAGACCTTAGGCAGGAGCCTTCTGCTTGTTTCTTCTAGGTTTAGGAAGTGCAGCTGCTCCTGGCTTGTGCTGCTGGCTCCTGGAATGATGCAGAGCAGAAGTCTACTCATAGGGAGAGCCCTAGCTTGGCTCCTCCATATCCTCTCTCTGCACTTGTCTGCAGCTGCTCTTCTCTGAGGCTCCTGATGGTATCAGACCCTAACTCAGCCCCTGCTTTAGCAACCCTGACAGGTTACAGAAAAGACACGTAGGTGTCTGACACAAGGAAACTCCAGATCCTCTGGCCTCCTGGAGCCTAGGGCTAAACTGATTACAAAGAAACTCCAGACCCACGCTAGTATCCTAGGTACTTGGGAACTGTTTGGCTACAAAAGAAACTCCAGGGGAGACCAAAACTTCCTCTGTAGTCTCCAGGATACAATTCTGAAAAATATTGTTATCTATGAATAACAGACCACCTACAAGTAACAAGACAAAGCTATAGAAACCACAGAATGTTCCCTCTCAGCACTGGCCAATGAGAATAATTGGTTCACAGGTATTTCATGCCAAAACATAACTGAGAAATTCTAATTGTCTCCAAATGTCAACCAATCAGAAACCAACCCGTACCTACTGATGTAATCCTGTAATTTTTGTCTTTAAAACCTAGCAGTAGACAAGGAACTTCGCTCCCTCTGAAGGCTGCTGCATCGGCTAGCCAGACGGGGGTCCCTGTCATGGTTGGAAGAACAATAAAACCTTCCTTTTACAGTTCAGTGGGTCTGTCTCCCTGGTGGTCTCTGGGGATCTTCGCAACTTGGGCACATGAGTAGCTCCTTGCTCATGGCTAGTTGGCATGCAAAGTGGATTCCTGAACGGAGAAGACACAGGCAGAACAGCTAAGGCTCTGTCTACATCGTGGTCAGTGGAGGTCATTGGCGAAGAGGGCTCAGCCACCTGAGGCAGCTAGCAGTCTGTCCTCTGGGCAGTGGTGCTCAAGCAAGATGCTTCTATGGGGATAGCCCTTTGCCACCGTGCTTCATTCTGAGACGAGGAATTTTGGCGCTAGGACACCCTAGATCTTGGTCTGACTCTTCCTGAACTCTCTGTCTCTTGGGAGCCCTCCTGGGTGCCGGCTTCTCTTCCTCAGCCTTTTCAGGGGTGGCCAGTGGAGCATCCCCATAGACACGGTAGCCTCCAATCAGGCAGTATGTCTCTCCATGCCAGGCCATCTGGGCTTGCGCATGCTCTTTGTAGAGGACATGGTAGTATCCAGGGGAAGGAGGAGCCATGGGAGGCACGGGTGCTGCAGAGAAAACCACAACTCGTCAGTCACTTCTGCTCTGCACTGTGTGCTGCAGAGCCCTTCCTCTCACATCTCTCTCTGTTTCTGGCTGAAGCCCTCCTATCTGCTTGGCATCCCAGACACAGCCTTGCCTGTCACTGCTATGGGTCCCCTTGAAGGGTGCTTCTGTAAAAGCACATGGCTTCTGGGGAGCCAGTGGCAGCTTAGCTGTGGGAGGCCAGCATGTGTGGCCCATCTGTATAAGGAATGGTAGAACCTCAAGCTAGCTGCAGTTGAGACCCCCTCTGTTTCTCTTCCCACAAATGAGAAGGATTTCTAAAGGTCTGCGGTTTCTGAGCTTTAATGAGTATGTTTGGGAAAACAGTGTAAGATAAATTTGCAAGAGCTCTCTGCACCCTGGTTGGCAGTTCCTCTTGGGATCCGTTCATTCAAACCACACTCAACTGTAGCCCTATGTTAGCTAGATTTCTGTATTTTTTTGAGACATTGTCTTAACATAGTGAAATCTATAGCTGTAATTGGCCTTAAGCTAACTGTCTCTCTTTCTGTGTATGTGTATGTGTGTGTGCATGTACTATATAATATACCTAACTATATGTTTATGTGCAGGCTCAGAGGCCAGAGGAATTTGTCCAGTGATCTTTCCTGTCACTCTTCTACTCATTTCTTTGAGGCAGTCTTTCCTTGATCCTGGGGCTTGCTTTCTGCACCCCTCCTACCCTGGGTTGGAAATCAGCAAGGCCCACAAATTTTTATTTCTTACACCCCACATACCTGCATTACAGGTATGCATGAGCCCATACACAGCTTTTTGACTGTGATCCAAACTCATGTCCTCACAACAAGCGTTCTCAATCATCAAGCCATCTCTCTCTAAGCTCTCACCCGCTTCCTGAGACAGTCTATGTTGTCCTGACTAGACAGCAATTCTTGGGCTCAAGCTATCTTCCTGTCTTTGGCTCCCAAGCTGGGTATGCAGGCTTGATTCACTGTCAAGTTCTAATGCTTCCTAATGGTCAAATACTATGAGGTCCAGAGTCCAATTCCAGGCAACAAGTTTACTCTCAAAGACATTTTTCATATCGACTCAACTTCTGGGACACCCTTTCCTCAGACATACAGCCTCAGAAGCACTCATCACCCATCTCAGAAGCCCTTCTGACACTTCTGTTTTTCCGTTTGTATGATCACATCTTCTCCCCTAGTATTGGCATATGTTTGAAGGTGGCCAACACGAGTATTTCCCATGACAACATGGTAAAGGGACCTGGATCTTAATGTGGGGGTTTATTAGAAGCCTTTATCAGCTCTTCCCCAGGGTGTTGTATTTATCATTTGACAAGGAAGCATACTTGCTTTCTGTTTGTTTTGAGTCATGGTCTCACTGTGTAGTGCTGACTCTTCAGGAACTCACTATATAGACCAAGCTAGCCTCAAATTCACAGATCTGCTTACATTTGCCTCCCAAGTGCTGCAATTACAGGCATGCACCACCACCACCTGGCTGGATTTTAAATTTTTGAAAAGATGTACTTATCTTATTTGTATGAGTGTTTTGCTTACATATGTGTTGTGGGATATTTGATTGCACTGTGAAGCTCCAAGACTGTGTTAATAAAATTAACCTTGGGTCGGGGTGGAGCCAGCAACTAGTTGACAAGAATTAGCCATAGAGAATACAGAGGACCCAGGAATATGGATAGAAAGGAAGGAGTAGGGAGGGACTTAGAGATTCTCAGTCTTTTTAGTTTGGGACAGTGTGGACAGCCAAAAAGGAAGCTCAGTTGGTTGCTTCTCAGCCTCTTTGATCTAGCAAGTTTTCACCCCAACATCTGACTTCTGTGTTTTTATTGGTAAATAGAACAACTTAGATCAAAATAAGATATGTGTGTCTGTGCACTGTGTGCCTGGTGCCCAAGAGAGTCAGAAGAAGGTGTTAGATTTCCTGAACTGGAGTTATGGATGGTTGTAACCTGCCATTTGGGTTCTGGGAATTGAACCTAAGTGCATTGCAAGAGCAGCATGTGTTCTTTTTTCATTTTATTTTTCTATTTTGTTTTTTGAGACAGGTTTTTTTCTATGTAGCTTTGGAGCCTATTCTGGCACTCACTCTGCAGACCAGGCTGGCCTCGAACTCACAGAGATCAGCATGCCTCTGCCTCCCAAGTGCTGGTATTAAAGAAGTACCCTACCACCACCTGGCAATTTTTTGGAGGGGGGGCAACATGTGTTCATAAGCACAGAGCCATCTCTCAACTACCAAGACATTTGGTTTTATTCTGAGTCTAATCAGGAAAGTCTTGGGACCAGAGAGATGGCTCAGAGGTTCAGGGTTTGTACTGATTTTGCAGAAGACCTGAGTTAGACTCTCAACCACCTGCAACTCAGCTACCAGGGGATCTAGCTTTGTAGGCTCCTGTTGTAGAATATTAAAGATGTGTTACATTTGTTTATGCTGTGGAACATTTGTTTAATGATACAAAGATGTGTTACATTCTTTTACATTGCATTTGTTTAACTCTGTGATGCTGTGTTACTTTGCATGTCTAAAACACCTGACTGGTCTAATAATGAGCCAAATGGCAGGAGAATGGGTAAGTGGGGCTGGAAGGCAGAGATAATAAATAGGAGGAGAAAATTGGGGGAAATAGATTGTGGGGTGAGAAAAGGGGGAGAGGAGGACATCAGGGGCCTGCCACCCAGCTACATAGCAAGCCATGAAGTAACAAGTAAAGAAAGGCATACAGGAACGGAGAAAGATAAAAGCCTCAAGGCAAAAGCTTAAAGGGATAATTTAAGAAGCTGGCTAGGCTGGGATGTGGTGGTGCAAGCTTTTAAACCCAGTACTCAAAAGGCACAGGCAGTAGGATCTCTGTGAGTTCAAGGCCAGACTGGTTTACACAGTGAGTTTCAGGGCAGGCTTCAAAGCTACAGAGAAACCCTATCTCGAATGAATAAATAAATAAATAATCTGGCTAGAAACAAGCCAAGCTAAGGCCAGGCATTCATAAGAAAGAAAACTCTGTGTGTGTTTATTTGGGAGCTAGGTGGCGGGTCCCCAAGAGCAAAGAGTAAAGAGTGGAAAAACATCAACTACAGGCTCTTGTATGCCCACAGAAGCTATGGTGCACATAAACTCATGCAAGCAATAAATATTTTTTATCTTTATCTATCCATTCATCAATCATCTATCTATCCATCCATCCATTCTTTTATCTATCTACCTATGTGTATGGATATTTTGCCTGCATATATGTCTGTGAGTGCCTGATGCCTGAGAAGGCTAGAAAAAGGGCATCAGGTCCCTGGAACTATATTTACAGACAGTGGTGAGACACAATGCGGGTTTTGGAATTTGAACCCATGTTCTCTGGGAGAGCAGCCAATGCTTTTAGCTGTTGGACCATCTTTGCAGCTTTTAGTTTTATTAATTAGTTCTTTTAGTTTTCTTAATTATGTGTAATTGTGTGTCTCTGTGATGTGTGTACAATGAATACAGTGACTGCAGAGGCTAGAGGCATCACATTCCCTGAAATTGTGAACTGTCCACCTTGATGCTGGGAACTGAATTTGGGTCCTCTGTAAGAGTGGTACATGTGACGTGCAGGACATGCCCATCAGAAGAACAGATAGGCTGCTGCATGCCTGCTTGCTATCTCTTCCTGCCATACTGCCCACTGCTGCTGCCCCCACTTCCGGCAGCTATCTGCTGCTCAGGTGCAGGCCGTGCTAGTCAGAAGAACAGATAAGAGACCCACTTGCCCTGAATGCCCCCACATGCCCTTGGCCCAGATCCCAAAGACCCAAAACACTGTTATTCCTTCCCACCCCACCACCTTCCCCCCAAAGTTGTGCCCCCACCCTCACCTTGCGCAGATATCCAATGCTCAGTTTCAGGCCACTCCAGTCAGAAGAACAGATAGGCAAACTCAGGCAGAGATGTGGTGATATTTTGTTTATAATCTAACAAATAAACCTTATCTGAAGATCAGAAAGTAGAGCTAAGCTACTAGTTAGCCACACACACACTCAGATACTAGTTAGCCACACACCTAAGCTACTAGTAGCTATAGAGGACAGTCAGTGGTGGCCATACCCTTAATCCCAGCACTCGGGAGACAGAGGCAGATGGATCTCTGAATTCAAGGCCACCCTGGGCTACATGAAAGTGAATTAGTCTAAAAGAGAAACAGGGCTCACACCTTTGATCCCAGCCCTTGGGATGACAGGCCTTTAATCCCAGAACTAGAGAGGAAAACAAGGCAGGAGCTCAGTGCAGTCTGAGGGTTGGAGGAGAGCATTGCAGTCTGAGAAGCAATGCGGTTGGAAGCAGTTTGAGATTCAGTGGGTTACCCCTTTGGTCTGAGCATTAGTGGAGGTGAGAACTCTCTAGTGGCTGGCCTCTTTGCTTGCTTCTCTGATCTTCAGCTTTAACCCCAGTATCTACCTTTGGGGTTTTATTATTCATGCTACACAGAGACCCCCTTCTGGACTAGAGACCACACCAGTCTCCAGAACTCCAGATAGGTGGCCCACCCTTAGGTCTTCTCCACTCTCTCAGTGCCCCCACACTGTCCCCAAGGAACAAATACCCACCCAACAAAGACAAACTCAGAAATTAGCACCTAAATCTATAATAACCCCAAATCCAGATGCCTAGACACCAATATAAGAACACAATTAACAACAGCTAGGGCAATATATCACCACCAGAGCCCAGCTATCCTGCCACAGCAAGTCCTGTGTATTCTAACACAGCTGAAGCAAAAGACCTTAAAAACCAACTTTATACAGATGATAGTGGTCCTTAAAAAAGAAATGAATAAATGAATAAATCCCTAAAGGTGGTGGCACACACATTTATTCCCAACACTCAGGAGGCAGAGGCAGGTTGATCTCTATGAATTCGAGGCCAGCTTGATGTACAAAGTGAGTTCCAGGTCAGCCAGAGCTGTTATACAAAAAAAATGGAGGGAGGGAGGGAAGGAGGGAGGAGGAGGGAGAGAGAGAGAGAGAGAGAGAGAGAGAGAGAGAGAGAGAGAGAGAGAGAGAAACACAAAGAAACAATAAACAATTGGAGGGAAATGAATAGATCTCTTAAAGAAAGACCAGAAAAAACAAACAGTTGAAGAAAAAGAATAAAACTATTCAAGACCTCAAAATGTAAATAGAATCAATAAAGAAAACACAGAGAATTCTGGAAAATAAGTGAACATGAACTACCTATACAAGCATCATCAACACAATACAAGACACAGAAGAGACAATCTCAGGCATTAAAGATACGATGGAAGAAATAGATACATCGGTCAAAGATGTTAAATCTAAAAATTCCTGACATAAAATATCCAGAAAATCTGGGATACTATGAAAATACCAAACCTAAGACTCACAGGCATAGAGGAAGGAGAAGAATTCTAGCTCAAAGACACAGAAAATATATCTATATCTATATCTATATCTATATCTATATTTATATCTATATCTATATATCTGTTTAAGCCTGGCTGTCTTCGAACTCACACTGTAGAACACGCTGGCCTTGAACTTAACAGAGATCCACTTGCCTCTGCCCCCTCCCCCAGTGCTGGGATTGAAAGTATGTGTCACCATCACCCAGCCAAAAATATTTTTTAACAAAAACATAGAAGAAAAAATTTTAACCTAAAGAAGGACATACCAGCTGGGAGATGGTGGCACATGCCTTTAATTCCAGCACTTGGGAGGCAGAGACAGGCAAATCTCTGTGAGTTCGAGACCAGCCTGGTTTACAAGAGCTAGTTCCAGGACAGCCTCCAAAGCCACAGAGAAACCCTGTCTCGGAAAACAAAAACAAACAAACAAACAAACAAAAAAGGACATACCTATAAAGGGACAAGAAGCTTACAGAACACAGAATAGATTGGACCAGAAAGGGAAGTCTCATTGCCACATAAGAAGCAAAACACTAAGCATGCAGAACAAAGAAAGAAAAGCTGCAAAGCAAAAAGGCCAACTAACATATAAAGGGAGACCTACTAGAATTATAACCTACTTCTCAATGGAGACTATAAAGCCAGAATGTGCCAGGTGTTGGTGGTGCACACCTTTAAGTCCAGCACTTGAGAGGCAGAGGTAGGCCGATCTCTGTGAGTTCGAGGCCAGCCTGGTCTCCAGAGCGAGTGCTAGGATAGGCTCGCTTGAAAGATTAAAGATACAAGGGACATACTTAAACATAAGTATAAGAAAGGCAAATTTGCAGCAAGTGTCTGCCTCCCAAGTGTTGGGATTAAAGGCATATGCCACCACGCCTGACACCTTTCCTGATTTCAAGCTGTACTACAGAGCTATAGTAGTAAAAACTACATGGTATTGGTATAAAACAGTCAGGTTGATCAATGGGATCAAATATAAGAACCAAACATAAGTCCACATAACTATGGACACCTGATTTTTTATAAAGAAGCCAGAAATATACAATGGAAAAAAGAAAGCATCTTCAGCAAATGGTGCTAGTCTAACTGGATGCTGTCTTGTGGAATGCCAATAGACCAATATCTATCACCCTGCACAAAATTCAGGTCCGAGTGGATCAAAGACCTCAACATAAAACCAGATATACTGAACTTAATAAAAAAGGAAAGCATTGGATGGCCTTGAATCCATTGGCACTGGAGACAACTTCTCAAATAGAACACTGGTAGCACATTCACTAAGATCAACAATTTATAGGTGGAGTCTCATGAAATTGAAAAGCTTCTTTAGGGCAAAGGACACAGTCAATAGGACAAATGTCAGCCCTCAAATGAGAAAAGAGTTTCACCAATTCTACTCCTGGAAGAGGGCTAATATCCAAAATATATAAAGGATCAGGAAACTAGGCCTCAACAAACCAAATCATCCAATTAAAAATGGGGTACAGATCTAAACAGAATTCTCAATGGAGGAATCTCAAATGACTGAGAAACGTTTAAAGAAATGTTCAAAATCCTTAGCTATCAGAGAAATGCAAATTAAAATGGCTCTGATATTTCATCTTACACCTGTCAGAATGGCTAAGACCATAAACACAAGTGACAGTTCATGCTGGTGAGGATGTGGAACAAGGGGAACACTTCTTCATTGCTGGTAGGAGTGTAAACTTTTACAGGCCCTTTGGAAATGTGGCAGTTTCTCAGAAAATTGGGAACTGATCTATCTTAAGACCAAGCTAGCCAGGCGTTTAATCCCAACACCTTTAATCCCAACACTTGGGAAGCAGAGGCAGGCAGGTCTCTGTGAGTTCGAGGCCAGCCTGGTCTCTAGAGAGAGTGCCAGGATAGGCTCCAAAGCTACACAAACAAACCCTGTCTCGAAAGACAAAAAAAGCAAAAACAACAACAACAACAAAAGACCAAGCTATACTACTCCTGAGCATATACCCAAAGGACACTCTATCATGTAACAAAGACATCTGCTCAACTATGTTCATAGCAGTTTTATTCATAATAGCGAGAAACTAGAAACAACCTAGATGTTCCTTAACTGAAGAATGGATAAAGAAAATGTGGTACATTTAGACAATGGAGTATAACTACTCAGTTGTTAAAAAAAAAAAAATGGCACGCCTTTAATCCCAGCACTCAGGAGGCAGAGGTGGGCGGATCTCTGTGAGTTTGAGGCCAGCCTGGTCTCCAGAGCGAGTGCCAGGACAGGCTCATAGCTACACAGAGAAACCCTGTCTCGAAAACAAAAAAAAAAAAAAAAAAAAAAAAAAAAGCTTTAATGGGGCTGGAGAGATGGCTCAGCGATTAAGAGCACTGACTTTTTCCAGCAGTCCTGAGTTCAATTCCCAGCAACCACATATGGTGGCTCACAACCATCTGTAATGAGATCTGGTGCCCTCTGCTGGCATGCAGTATACATAATAAATAAATAAAATCTTTAAAAAATGACATCATGAAATTTCAGGCAAATGGAAGCAACTAGAAAACATCATCTGAGTGATGTCACCCAGACAGAAAGACAAACATGGTATGTAGTCATTTATAAGTGGATAGTAGCTGTAAAGAATAATCATGCTATAATCCACAGACCCAGAGAGGCTAAGTTACAAGAAGGGCTCAAGGGAGGGGCAGGGGGTGCATGGATCTCCCTGGGAAAGGGAAATAGAATAGATTTTTGCAGGAAGACTGGGGACAGGAGGGATCAGGTGGGGGTGGGTGGAGAGAGTATTGGGACAGATGATTAGAACTGGGGCTGCATTTTAGTAGTGAGGTGGAAACCATGTGCAATGTAAACCAATGTAAACTCCCTGGAATCTACAAGGGTGACCTTAGCAAAGATTCCTTGTATTGGAGGATATGGAGCCTGAACCAGCCATCTTCTGTAACCAGGCAAGGCTTCCAGTGGAGGATTGGGACACCAACCCAGCCACAAAACCTACAATTTGTCCTGCCTGTAAGATGTGCTGGGGTAAAGGTGGTGCACAAGTTGTGGGAGTGACCAACCAATGATTGGTCCAACTTGAGAGCCACACCATGAGAGGGTACTCATGCCCAACACTGCCTGGATGGCTTGGAATCAGAAGCTGGACAGCCCAGAGACTTAGAATAGAACCAAACACAACTGGAAAGATAGAAAGTTAATGGAATGATAAATTATTACTAATAATATTCTGCTATACTCATAGCATAATCATCTCCAGGGAGGCTGTGTCCAGCAATGGACAGGAATAGATACTGAGACCCACAGCCAAACGTTAGGTGGGGCTCAGGGAAACCCGAGGAAGAGGGAGAGGAAAGATTGTAGGAGCCAGAGGGGTCAAGGACACCATGAAAATTTGGCCCAGAGTCAACTAACCAGGATTCACAGGGGCTCACAATCAGGAAGCCTGTGTGGGTCTGAGCTCTGCATATATGTTATGGATGTGTAGCTTGGTGTTCTTGTGAGACTCTGAACAGTGGGGCAGGCACTGTCTCTCGTTTGCTTACTTTTGAGACCCCTTTCCTCCTACTGGGTTGCTTTGTCCAGCCTTGATATGAGGGTATGTGCCTAGTCATATTGTAACTTGTTTTGTTTTGGTTCCGGTTTTTGAGACAGGGTTTTTCTGTATTGCTTTGGAGGATGTCCTGGAACTCGCTCTGTAGACCAGGCTGGCTTCGAACTCACAGAGATCCTCCTGCCTGTGCCTACCGAGTGCTGGGATTAAAGGCGTAAGCTACCAAAGCCTGGCTGCATATTATAACTTGTTAGTCTGTGTTTGGTTGATGTCCCTGGGAGGCTGGCTCTTTTCTGAAGGCAAATGGAGGAGTGAATCTTAGGGAGAAGGGATGTGAAGGAGAGGGACCGTGTGGAGGGAGGGGAAACTAAGGTTGGGATGTAATGTACGATAGAAAAATAAATAAAAAATTAAAAAAGAGTGGCATTTGAACTTCTTAACCAACAAGCCATCATCTTGCCAGTTCCCAAACAGTAAAACTTAAAAAAAAAAAAAAAAGGAAGGGGAAAAGGTAGGTAGGACAGGTGTGCTGGTGCATAGCTCTGATTTTAGACCCTAGGAGGCAGAATTTAGAGGACTGCCACAAGTTGGGGCTATGCCTTATCTATATGCAGATTTGTAGCCCTGCTGAGTTACATACTGAAATTGTCTCAAGCAGGAACAAAAAAAAATCTATGTGTATAGCAGGATATCTTTAGGCATCATTACACTGACTTTCCAAGGGGGCTTCGTGTTTGGTTCTATCCTAGGTCTCTGGGTCATCCAGCCTCTGGGTTCTGGTGTTCCATGCAGTGCCAGGGGCTGGCTTACTCTCCTGGCAAGAGTTTTAGGCTATAATGGTCATTGGTTGGCCACTCCCTCAATCCTTAGGGCACACTTACAACAGTACATCCCACAGGCAGGATAGACTATCGGTTGAAGTCCATAGTCTATATAGGTTGGTTTCCTACTCCCTCCACTTGAAGTCTTGCTTGGTCACAGGAGATGGTCGGTTCAGGCTACTTATCCACTACTGCTAGGAGTCTTAGCTAGCGTCATCCTTGTAGATTCCTGGGAGATTCCCTTGTGCCTGACCTAGGCACTCTGCATATAATTACAATTGTGTAGCTAGGTCCTCTTGTGGGAGCATAAGCTATTTCTGACTCTTTTACTGGCTTTTGGGACCTACTCCTTGTACTGAGTCACTTAGCCCAGCCTTAATACATGGAGAGGTGCTTAGTCTTACTGCAACTTGATATGCCATGTTTTGTTGATACTCAGGAGAGACCTACCCTTTCCTAAACAGAAACAGAGGAGGAGGGTATTGGGGGTGGGTGGGAACAGAGGCGTGATGGGGGGAGGGACTGGGAGGAGAGGAGAGAGGGGGAAACTGATGGTGATGTAAAATAAATAATAAACCAACAAAACAAAAAGTAAGACTTTGAAGGTGCTGGTCATGGTGGTGCATGCTTTTAATTCTAGCACTTGGAGGCAGAGGCAGGCAGATCTCTGAGTTCAAGGCCAGCTAGGTCTACATGCTGAGTTCCAGGACAAGAGTCAGAGCCATAGTGAGAGCCTGTCTTTAAAAAAATGGCAGGGGGATCATTTTACAGCCCAAAGGCAAAGCTAAATTGAAGATTAGGAGCTTTCTAAATGAACAGTTGCCCAGAGATGACCTCTATTTGTCCTCAATATTGAGCAAGAATAGTTTGCTTATGAGTCAATGTTAACCATTTCTTTTACTCGTGGCTAGAGAAATTCTGAGGTGTGACAGACAAGCCTAAGAGAAATATAGTCCCCAGTGAAGTTACATGTATACCAAAGGCTCTTGTGCAGATGCCTGGTCTAGATTTACCTGAATAACAGCCTTCACAGGGGATAGAGGACAAGTTAGAGTTAATATAGAAGATTCGATCAGTCATTCTCAAGACAGTCAGACTTGTATCTAGTACAGAAAAAATAGGAATGTTTTCCTAAAGGATCCCAGTTTCTATAGTTACATTGCCACGGAAACTTAGGGCTGTGATGTCATCACCACCTACTTCAGTCACATATGGAATCTTTTACTTGAGGGATAGTCTTCCAGGCCTCAAAGCTTTAAGAAGAGCAGGGCAAAAAACCTTGGATAGGGCTCTTCCAGGTGGCCTCTTAAGTAGCCACTCCCTGGGAAGCACCTCTGGGTAGTTACAGCCCTAGTGGCCACTGGAGGGTACAAGAAACAAATTCTGAGATTGGTCAGTGTGAAGATTAACCTTAGATAGCAAAGTTGTACTTCCCTAACCAGAAGCAACAGAAAGGCAGAAGTTTGGGTGGATTAGAGAGCCAGACAGGGTAGGTGTGGTGGTGCACACCTTTGATACACTTTTGGGCAGAGGCAGGCAGATCTTTTGAGTTTGAGGCCAACCAAGGCAATATACTGAGACCTAGTATTTAAAAAAAAAATGTCAAATATGGACAGGTGCAAAAGACATACTGGTTAGCAAAAATAAAAGTCAGGAGCTGGAGAGATGGCTTGGCAGACGAGAGCACTGACTGTTCCTCTACAGGACCTGGGTTTAACTCCCAGCATCCACATGGTGACTAACAAAAGTCTGTAACTCCAGTTCCAAGGGGATCCAAACCCTTCTGGCCTTCAAGTGCAGTGCATAATTGTGGTTCTCAAACACACAAGCAGGCAAAGCATCCATAAACATAAAAATATACCCCCACCACCACAAAAAAAGGCAGATAGGCTTCTTTCTATTGACTTTTTTCTGTCCAAAGAATACATTCTTAGAAACTTTCTTTCTTTCTTTTTTTTTTTTTTTTTTTTTTTTTTTGGTTTTTCGAGACAGGGTTTCTCTGTGGCTTTAGAGGCTGTCCTGGAACTAGCTCTTGTAGACCAGGCTGGTCTCAAACTCACAGAGATCTGCCTGCCTCTGCCTCCCGAGTGGTGGGATTAAAGGAGTGAACCACCAACACCCAGCAGAACCTTTATCTGAGGTCTCAAGAAAAGTTAAGGAGTAGGTTATGGGTGTAGAGCTATATCTAGCCTGCATGAAGCCCTGGGTTTCATCCCCAGCACCACACAAACCAGAAGGCAAACTCTTATAGTTTCTGTTCTTGGTAGTGGGTGCAACAGGATAAGTTAAAGGTCATCAAGAATAGTTACCTCTAAAAAGCTGGAGAGATGGCTCTGGTGCTTTTCCAGAGGTCTTGAGTTCAATTCCCAGCAACCACATTCTGGTATGCAGGTATGCATGCAGATAGAGCATTCATAGACATAAAATAAATCTTTAAAAATTTTTAAAAAAGAATAGTTTCCTTTTAAGAAATAAATCTATTCAATTTTTAAAAAAGACTGAATCGGGCATGGGCTCCCTCCAATAAATGTAGCAGTAATAATAAAAGGCTGAGGTAGGAAGATCAGTGTGAGTTCAAGGTTAGTGATTATATAGCAAGACCCTTTCCAAACTACAAAAAATGTAAGTCACTTCCCTTTTCAAAACAAATAAACAATAGTGTTTGAGATGCAGCTTAGTTTATCCGTAGAACACTTGACCAACAAACTTGAGGTCCTGGGTTAAACTGTCAGTATGGCAAACAACCATCACAAAAAGAAACAACAAAAACCCAAACAGGACGTGGATAGATGGCTTGGTAGGTAAGAGTGCATACTTACAGAAGGCCAGAGTTTGGTTTCCAGCAAGCACCTTCATGGGAACACTCACAATTGAACATTCTGTTCAGATGTTGGTTATTGTTAGGGAAGTCCACACAAAATCATGATTAGCTAGGTGTAGAGGCACAAACCAGCAGTGCTAGCAATCATCTGTAGGGAGACACTGTAGCCCCACCTCCTAGTAGCCCAGACAGGTTTGCTGGGATACGCCTGTGAGGGCGTGGTGGTGGTGGGGAAGTCTAAGGTGAGGAAGGGACGTTAATAGCCCCTTCTTTCTGGCCCCTCTCTCTGGCCTGGCTGCCTTGCTGCCCCTAGCACGCTCTGGCTTGTGTTTGGGCTGGTGTTTATCTGAATAAAGAAACCTTAGCCTTACGGACTGTGGATCGATCTCATCATTCATCAGCTAGGTTAAAATCATCAGTGGCCCAGGTGTGGTGGCACACACCTTTAGTTCTAGTCTTCAGGAAGCAGAGGCAGGCAGAGCTCTGTGAGTTGGAGGCCAGCCTGGTCTATGTACTAAGTTCCAGGACAGCCAAGGCTACATAAAGAGACCCTGTTTTTTTTGTTGTTGTTGTTTGTTTTTGTTTAACATGTTGTTTTCCTTGAAGACAGGGTTTCTTTGTGTAGCCCTGGCTGTCCCGGAACTTGCTCTGTAATTCAGGCTGGCCTCAAACTCGGAGATCCTTCTACATCTGCCTTCCAAGTGCTGAGAGTAAAGGCATATGCCACCACCACCCAGGGAAGACACCCTGTCTTAAAAAAAACATTGGAAAAAAAGGGAAGGAGCAAAATCCAAAACAAGACAAAAAAGCCGGGTGGTGGTGGCACATGCCTTAATTAATTAATCCCAGCACTGGGGATTAATTTAATCCTTTCTCAAAAAGGGGGGGGGGCAAGAGATGAAGAAAAGGATAACTGGAGACCAACTTGAGCTAATTACACATAGTGAGTTCAATTGTGGGCTACGGAGCGCCAACCTGTTTCAAAATACACAAATCATTCTTGTTAGAAATCATGACATGAGGTAGCTAAGTGGATAAATGCACTTGTTAAGCAAATCTGGTGCTCTCAGATACCTGGAAAACACAGAAAGGTAGAAAGAGAGAACTGATACAAAGTTGTCTTCTGACCACCACCCCCCCAACATACAATTAGAAGAAAAATGAAACCATGATATTATATGAAGTCAAAATCCACTTTATTATTATTTTTTTAATATGTTAGTTTCCAGTTCTGGCCAGTAGCTTACTTTTCAAATCTCCAAACAGTTCATCATGTTTTCAGAGAGGCAAGGGGTAGTATAGTGATCCAATGTGATCCACTGACAAATGTGTTCAATTCCCCTGTTCCCCCAGGGAGATCCCTGTTCTAGCATCAGATTCAAGCCAGCCAAAGATTAGGCTTGTTAAGGCAAAGGGTCTTTCACTGAAGATGCTAGTCCTGGAAGGCTTCTTCTTCGACGAGCTGCCAGCTCAATTTTCTGAACCAGGCTCACATCCCAGGGATGGGTCACAAAACTGATAATGGTCCCTGGCACTTCACTGCCCACACGACCCACCCTTCCTGCTCTGTGGATATAATCTTGCAGAGTAGGGGGAAAATCATAGTTGACAACCAGTTCCACATGGATACTATCTAGACCTCGTGAGGCTATGTCTGTGCAGATAAGTATGTCTTGGGAGCCCTTTTGGAAACTCTGGAAGATACCTGTTCTCATTGAGGCTGGCATTTGCCCTTGCAGCCTTAGATGTTGGATTTTGTGGTCATCCAGAATATATCCCAACCAGTTCACAGTGCTGGAGCTGTTGCAGAACACCAGGACAGTTCCTGAGGGTTTTGTCTTATTGGCTTTGTCATGCTGTTTGAGGATCTGAACCAGTTCTGTCACCTTCTCGGCTCCCTTTAGTCTCATAAATGTCTGTCTGACATGAGGCATAATGCAGTGGAGCTTGGAGCTTGTGATGGTGGTGAGATAGTCTGGGCTGGTGACTTTACTCAGCAATTGGTTTACGCCTTCTGGAAACGTGGCTCCCACCATCACTAACTGAGCTTTGGGATTAAAGGGGTCTTCTAACTCAGCTGGACTTTCTGCTATAGGGCTCTTTTCCAAGATGTAATCCACAAGTTCCAGGAAGCTTTCATCCAGCAACGTGTCCGCTTCATCCAACACTATGAAGGAAAGAAGCTGTAAGCTGATCAGTTGACTTTTCAGGGCCTTCCACAAAGCCCCTGGAGTGGCCACAAGCACATCTGCTGACGGTTGTCTACACAGCTGCAGTTTGAGCTTGGCCCTGCCGAGGCCTCCTCCGAGCTCTATTACCTGCAGGCCCAAGTACCTACCCAATGACTGGGCCACAGCCCGCACCTGTTCGGCTAATTCTCGGGAAGGTACCAGAACCAAGCCCCGGGGTGCTGCGGAACTGCGGGAATCCGGGTCTGGCCGGCTCAGGAGACGTTGAAACAGGGGCAGTAGGTAGCTGAGAGTCTTCCCACTACCAGTTTCGGCAGCGCAAAGGATGTGGCGGCCGCGAAGCAGTGGGGGGATGGTTTTCGACTGCACTGAGGTTGGCCGAACGACTTCGGGCGCAGCCTCCTGAAGCGCGAGCAGCACTCGGGGTTCCAGACCCAGGTCCACGAAGCTGCCACGGGACGAGAGGTTAGTCAGGGCGGGAGCCTCCTGCTGCACCCGCTCTATGGAAAAATGATCCTTAAGCGATCGCCGATGCCTCCAGCCACGCGAAGCCAGAGGCGCGCACTCCCAGCGACCCAGCGTGAGGCGCGCGGGCTGGTTCAACTCCGGCCGCCGTGCCGAGACCAGCAGCGGACCAGGTCGCACTAGCACCGGCCGTGGGAAACTCCCACGATCGCGCTGTTGCTGCCGTCGCTGCAGAGCCCGCGGAATGCGCACCACTGGCAAGGGCTCGTCGGAACCGCGCACCGCTATGTTCCGTCGTGGTTCCAGAAGCAACCGAACTGCTAGTGATAGCAGCCGAGTAGGCCGCTCTAAAGCCATAGTTCCTTTGATGCAGAGAGGCGCTAGTCAGTGACGTCAAGTACGCGACCGTGGTCTCGAGTACGGTGGCTGGCTCGGCTCAGTGTTGCGTGAGGCGTGTAGCGTGTGGCGCTGCAGCACCGTCCGGAAGGAGGGAGGATCCTCAGAGTTCAGTGGCTGCGAGGTGTGTAGGTTCCCAGGGGGCATGACGACGTCCAGATTGGGATCATCTTTCGGGAAGAGTGCTCGGTGGTGGCAGGAGTGGGGGTCGGCCATAGGAGGAGGCTGTGGGGCCCTGACTGAAGTTATCAGGAGTGAGGATGGCCTCTGTCAATTGGGTGCTTAATTTCTGAGATTCTTATTTGTGGTCTTCATTGCCCATAAAACTCCCCAAGTGTTCGGAGTGCGGCGATGTTTTCATAGATGTGCGCTCTGCTCAAAGCCTGGGTGATACAAGTGTGTAAGAGTCTGAATGACTCTGAATGGGAGTCTGGATCTGGGCGCAAGCCTGTTCTCTAGTTTGGACTCCAGAGTGCATGCCGGTTGCCTGCAGCTTATTTTGTCTCAGTTCGTTTAGGTCCCTGTCTTTCCAGGACCCTCCATTCCCTGTCACCCCTTCTCAAACTGGATTCATCACTCTTTTTGTTTGTTTGTTTGATTTGCTTTTGTTTTCTGAGGCAGGATTTCTCTGTGTAGCTTTGGGGCCTGTCCTGGAATTCGCTCTGTAGATCAGGCTGGTTTTGAACTCATCGAGATTCGCCTGTCTGTGCTGGGATTAAAGGCCTGAGCCACCACTGCCCGGCGGGATTCACCACTCTTGATATTCCATTAACTTCTCAGGCAGATTCTGAGTTGCCTGAATAGAAGTAGTATGAAGGGTCTTGTTATCTTCCTGGCGTGATCAAGCTTATCTCTCACATAGCAGACTACTTGACTTCAATGTAGTGGTTCAGGTTATTTAAACTTTTTTCTTTTTAAGTTTCATACTTGAACACTTCTGGAAAAAACAATGGATGCCAGACTTCTGGAAAAAACAATGAGTGCCTGGAGTGGGAGATAAGGTCAATGTTTGTGGGTTGATTACCTGGGAGGTTCCTAGTATCTGGAGAAAATATTTTAATTACATTAACTAGAGCTGGCCCTTCATATTTCTAGGTGGACATCTGTGGATTTTTCCCACTGTAGAGTGAAAATATTCATGAAAAAATTGTGTCTGTACTAAACATTTATATACGTTTTCCTTTCATGTTACTCCCCAACAATACAGTATAACAACTATTTACGTTGTGTTTATATTGTATTAGTCATTGTAAGTAATTTGCAAATGATTTCAAACATATTGGAGAGGGTTGGGATGTAGCTTAGTGATACTATGCTCGCCTGCTGTCATTTATGAAGTCCTAAATTCGACACCCCCCCCCAAGACCAAAAGTATATCAGTAGATATGTAGGAATTTTATATCAGGGGCTTGAGCATCTTCAGATTTTAGTATCTTTGAGGTTCCTAAAACCAATCCCTGATAGCTACTTGCTGATGACAGTATCATTAAAAAGGTCAAAATTTATCTGGGCAAGGTGGCACACTCCTTTAATCCCTGCACTTCAGAAGCAGAGGCAGGATGATCCCTGAGTTGGAGGCCAGCCTGGTCTAAATGCATGTTTAGGTAAACCTGGACTGTAATAGTGAGACCCTCTCCTCTTTTTTTGAGGTAGGCTCATAGGTTTTATTTATTTATTTATTTATTTTATGGTAGTGGGGATGGAAAGCAGGACCTTGTGCATGCATACCAAGCAAGTGCCTTACTAGTAAGCTACAGTCCCAGTGCTTGCTTGTTTCCCTCCCTACCCCCCTCCTTTTCTTTCTTTGTGTAGCCCTGACTAGCTTAGAGCTCACCATGCCCACTCCAGCCTCAGCCCCAGCCCCTGACTTCTTTTTGTTCCCATTGTCTCTCTCTTCACCATAGCTCTGGAATGTGATTACCTCTTATCAACTTCACTGAATCCCTGTCATGTCTCACTGTTACTGAATTACCTTTGAATTTCTCTCCCTGCAGTCCTGCCTTCTGAAAGTCCTTTCTTGACCCACTTCCCCAGTTTTCTATTAATACTGGAAATAGTCATTGTGATTCTGTGAAAACATGGGGGAGCTCCTGCTACCTCCCCACTTATAGCCCTTTACCAGGTCATCTTTTTGAAGAGCCAGCAAAGTCTTGAGAATGTCCCACAAAGACCTACATGATCTGAGTGCTGCTGCTTATCACCTCACTGCTGCTACTCCACATATCTGACCTCTGTTATTTCTCTCCTTTGTGTAATCCATATTGTCCTTACAGCTCCTCCAACATACCAGAGAAGCTCCTGCCTAGGGTGCTTTGCACTAGCCATTGCCTCTGTTGTGCATTGTGGTAGATTCCTACTTGCCTAATCTAAATTTTTGTTTAAATCTTACCTTTTTTTAAAAAAAAAGATTTTATTTATTTATATGTGTACAACATTTTGCTTCCATGTATATCTGCACACCAGAAGAGGGCACCAGGTCTCATAACGGATGGTTGTGAGCCACCATATGGTTTCTGGGAATTGAACTCAGGACCTCTGGAAGATCAGTCAATGCTCTTAACCTCTGAGCCATCTCTCCAGCCCCAAATCTTAACTTTTTTAAAACACATACTTCAGCCTCTCTATTTAAAACTGATTCTAATGCTTTGAGTCTTTCTTTGTCTGCTTTTGTTTTTTTAAATTCCTGTGTATTACTCCTAGTTTCCCAGCACACTATATAGTGCTTTATTTATTTATATACTGACTAGTTTTTGCTGGTATTCCCCCACTGAACACTCTGCTAGGCAGGAGTCCTGTTAGTCCTTCTAGTCCATTTTGTTCTCTGAGACTATGACAGGGACTGGCACTTAATGAGTAGTTGTTAGATGAATGGCTGAATCAGGGATAAGTGTCAGAAGAATTGGAGGATGATAGAAGGGATTTTTATTTTTTTATGTATATAAGCATTTTTGCCTGCATGTGTATTGTTGTAGTACCTGGTTCCTGTGAAGGTCAGAAGAGGGTGTTAAAACCCCTGAAACTGGAGTTACAGAACGCTGTATACTGTCATGGGTCCTGGGAATCAAACTCAGGTTCACTGTAAGAGCAGCAAGTGCTCCTAACCACTGAGAATTCTCTCCAATTCTACATTCTTTTTTAATTTAAAAACTATTTTTATTGTGTGTGGCGGGGGGGGGGGGGCATGGGCATGCACTGAGGGTCCGAGGACGACTTTCAGTAGTCAGTTCTCTCCTTCCACTGTGGGTTCCAGGGATGAAACTCAGGTAGTCAGGCTTATACAGCAAGTGCCTTTACCTGCTGAACCATTTCACCGGCTCACCACTGTACTTTTAACCTGTATTTTCTCTTTCTTCAGGCATAGCAGAGGAGGAATGATTGTGAATAGCCTCTCCCTGTGCTATCATAATAAACTCATTTTAGCCCCTATGGTTCGGGTAGGGACTCTACCAATGCGACTCCTTGCCCTGGATTATGGAGCAGACATTGTTTACTGTGAGGTAAGATATTCCTGGTTTTCTGGGAGTCTCAGGGGAGGGAGAACAGGTTTCATCCTTGGGTATGGCCATGTTAGGAGAAGGGGAGGCAGAATGGGACCTCCACTCTGTGGTCTACCTAAAATCAGGAGAGATCAACACAGATGACACTGATGAGTTCTGTCAGTACTGAGGCCCTCAGCAATTGGGCAGCAGACAGCTGTGGGTCAGATGTGTAGATGGGCATCCTGTCATGTCACTGCCCAGGCCCCCATTCAGTACACCAATGAACTAACTAGCATTTGGAAGAAGAGAAGGAGAACCAGATCCAGTGTAAGGAAGTTGGATGAAGTTGGCATTGGTAGCTATAGGATTTTTTTGGTGATAAGTGGGTAAATATATCCACTGACAGCTCCAGAGATTACTAGGGCTTCTGACCCAGGTTCAGAAAGATCTGAAAGGATCTCTCTCTCTCTCTCTCTCTCTCTCTCTCTCTCTCTCTCTCTTTCTCATGCTTCCCCCACTTGGGCTGTTCCTAAATTCTAATGCAGAGGGCAGAAAAAACATGTTTCTGAATTGAGGCTCACATCCTTATTCCTAAATATTTGTAGAGAAATGTGATAGGAATTGTAATTAAGCAGGTCCATAAGCCTTTCCGATGTCAGAACATACCTTGGCAGGGAGGAACCTGTTTCCCAAGGTCAGGTGCTGAGGCATCAGGCATTAATCTGCCTCCTCCAGTCCCTGGGATGCTCAGCTGTGTGTTATCTGTAGTTTTTCTTGGCTGGCATTTATCTTAACCCTCCAGAAAAGTTTCTTGGGTTTGGAAGGGAAATGGGAAAAAGAAGAGTAACAAACCACTAACTTCTCAGCCTGAGGCCTGAGAGACAAAAAAGACCAACTCCCTGGGAACAGACAGCTGTTATCTTTTTCTTTCTTTTTTCTTTTTTGAGACAGGGTCTATCTATATAGTCTTGGCTTGTCTAGACCTCAGTATGTAGTTCAGGCTGGTCCCAAACTCCCAGAGATCCACCCACTTCTATTTTACTGACATGCACCACCATCTCCAGCAGACAGCTGTTTGTTAACTTTCCCTTGCTTATGATGAATCCCACATACTTCTGCAGGACAGTAGAGAGGGACATGTTAGTTTTTCACCAGTGTAGTCCCTTTTTGCCAAGCCAGTTCAGTGGATGATAGATTCTAGGGGAAGCCCCCAGCTTACCTGCTGTTCTATTCCATTTTTGTCCAGCTGTGCCCTCTCAGAGTCACTTCAAAGCTCAGGATGAATGGTGTCTCTCTCCATTGTACTTGTATTTTGCATTCTGTCTTCATTGATAAATGTTTGTCTACTCCATGTCCTATCTCTTCCTAAATCTGGGCCTTTAGTAAGAAGGACTTGATCCATGGAGTGTTGGCACTTTGTCTGTGCCATGGCCATCTTGCTGGTTTCATGTACTGGCACAGGGGGTGGTCAGGGCCTTGGATCTTTAGAGTCACCAGTTCCCCGGGGCTCAAGCCTATTCTGGGACAAGCTTCAAAGTGATGCAGTGATGCCTACATTTATATATTCACTCCCTTCTTTTGAGCTTTATTTTTCCTGAGAGCCCAGGGAGCCAGAACATGGGCATGTTTTCACTGAGAGAGGTGTAGATTATAACATGAGCATGGGAGGGAGGGATGGCCCTCAGGGTACAGTGCTTGTTCAAACATTCATGGTTTGTTGGCAGCTTGGGTCATCTGCACAATGGGGATCATGGAAGCTGGGCAGCAGGAACAGTCTGTCTGCTGGGTTCCACACTGTCAGCTAATCCTTCAGGATTCTTGGGTAGTTGAAGCCATTTAGAAGTTAGGGGTCCAAGGCTTAGGTGATTATTTTAGTATGCACCTCCTTTTCCCACGGCTCCACTCTTCTTTCCCTTCTCTCTTTCCCTCTTGTCTCCCCTTTCTCTTTCCTTGAGACGCTGTCTCATATGACTGAGGCTAGCTTCAAACTTACTATATGGCTGAAGATGACTTTGACCCTCCTAGCTCCACCTTTGAAGTGCTGGGGTTTATATTAATCAGTATTCTCTAAAGGAACAGAACTGATAGGATGGTGTATATATAATCATTATGTAAACTCTAATAAATGGCCCACACATATAATCACTATATATGTGAGGTATTTATTAGAGTTGCTTACAGGCTGAGTATATTAGCTGAGGTTCTTATTCTTAGGTGTTAGGCATGTTACCAATCAGGTCATTTGCTCAGCTACTGCACCTTTTTTTTTTTTTTTTTTTTGGTGTGTGTGTGTGTGTGTGTGTGTGTGTGTGTGTGTTTTGTTTTAATTTGGGTGTTGGGGATTGAATTGAGTCCTCCAGCTTGCACATCAAGCACTTTACTGGATGAGCTATCTCCCCATCTTAAAAAGCATTTTTATCAGTAAATGTGACTAATTTTTTCTTTTAGGGTGCTGCTCAGAGTTGGAGTGAAAATTCCAAATACTCTATACCTGCTTGATGTGTTCAATGCTGAAAGAGTTGGTGTGATTTATGAACAAAGAGGTTTTTGTTAGAGGAGTTTTAAGCCTTCTACTCAGGCTCAGCCTCTGAGGAGAGCAGGCTGAGATGCAGATGCATCTCTTGCTTGGTTTGGGGACCAGAGTATTGGACATGCTACAGTGTGGTGCCTAGTGCCCCCTGGTGGAGCCAGAGTTGCTCTGCAGGCCAGCATCAGTACAAGCTGCCTGGATGTTCTTTCTAGGTGATTGACATAGTTGATCTGTGAGATTAAGTAGTCGACTCAGATCACCTGCCTTGTATGACAGGACTCCAGTAGTCCAAACTATAAGGAGACACCTGACTTTTCTTTGTGTATGCAGTTGGCTTATGTTGTTGCTGTGGTGTGCCTGCAACTTACTATGTTGGCCAGGATGACCTCAAAGTCCCAGAGATCCGCCTGCCTGTTTCCTAAGTGATGAGATTAAAGGCATGCACCATTACACCTGACAAGATTTATTTTTCATTTTTATTATATATATATATATATATATATATATATATATATATATGTATGTATGTATTGTGTGTGTGTGTGTGTGTGTGTGTGTGTGTGTGTGTTTCACCTGTATGTATCAATTGTGTGACACTATTCCTGGGGAGATGTGAGCAAATGTCTCTCACCAACAACAGACCAAAAAGTACAAATATCATCAAAGTCCAGTTGGGTGAGCCAGAGTTTATTGGGGTTGCTTACCAAAGTGGAAATGACTCAAAGACCAAGGCCTGCCCTAGCATGGGTAACCACTCACTGAAGCTGGAGACTCGGAGCACACTGCACAACCTGCAGCCTGCAGCTCCATAGGTTGGAGGATGCACCTTCCAGGTAGCTCAGTTGGTCTTTGTTTCTTCTAAACAGTCTGTGAGTTTCTGCTCCTTCCTGGCTGCTTGGCTGATCTGTTTATGTTTATTCCTGGCTGTTGGGTCTGAGCTTCTTCCAGGTAGTTGAGCTGCTCTGAGGGTGTCTCTCAGCAGTCCTTACTGCTTATATATGCTTGGGGAGGGAGTAGCCTACTGAATCTGGCCAGCTAAATTGCCTTGTTTACTTCCTATCTTAACAGGCTTCCCTGTAGGATGGAATCTTTCTTCTTCCCTTCCTTCTCTTCCTCTTTCTTCCTCCTCCTCCTCCTTCTTTTTCCGAGACAGGGTTTCTGTGTAATAGTTGAGTAGATTTCAGTAATCTGAGTAGATTTTTCTTTCCCGTGTTTGTCTCAAATCTTCCTCTTTGGCTTTTATTCTCTAATTCTAACTGTGTCCTTGGCTGTTCCCTAGGAGTCCTTCACCACCTGCCCTTTGACTAGTAATTGCAGTGGGAGGTTCTTTGAAGTGGTGGAGCTTGAGTTGAGACTAGTCTCTAAGAACAGTGTCTCATGTTGGTATCCCGGGTGATTCTTTTTTTTCTTGAACTCTGAGTGGCTCATCCTTTGTCAGCTCCAAACATCCCCAGGGTCCTGGAGAAAACAGCAGATTCACAGTAGCTCACTCAGGGCCTTGCTTGCCATGTTGGTTGTAGGAGACAGGACAATGTGTTCCCAAAGCTGTGGTTTATTGTCAGTATGTGGTTATTGGCTAAACAGTGGCCATAGGAATGTAATAAAGATCTTCCATCTGTGTGGAGGCCTGGTGTCCAGCATTGACGAGTGTCTTCTGATTCCTCTGCAGGAGCTGATTGACCTGAAGATGCTTCAGTGCAAGCGAGTTGTAAATGGTAAGTGTAGCTCTGGGCTCTGGATTATGTGTGTGCCTACATGTATCCAGCAGAACTGCCACTGCCATTGCCCAGAATCCTTCCTTATTGTATTATATAATTGTATAGATCACCTGCTTCCTCAAGAGAAGTCCAGATGTAGTAACAAGAGCTATCTGTGAGGTGCAGAGGTGTAGCTCATTGGGATAGTGGTTGCCTAACAAGCCTAGGTTTGCTCCTCAGCATCACAGAAACAAACAAATAAATAATCAGTTGTGAAATAGGCTATGAATGCCCTTCTCTGATAGACTTGATAGGTGTTTCATAGTGTAGGTAGGACCCGAAAGGCATTGGAGTAAGGATAACTTTAGTACTGGGCCCAGCTCAGACATCTAGTAGTTGTGTGACTTTGGACAAATCTCATGTTTTGTCTCCATTTCAGTTTCTTAGTAGTGAAATGAAAATCATAAGCCTAGTTTTACTTAATTCATAGAATTGGATTGTTGCTTAAAGGAGCTAAATAAAGTACCAATAAGTACTTTTACACCTTAAGCTCTGTGGGATGGAAGTAGTTGTGAGCATTGAGATTCCCGTCTGCTTTATTAATGGCTTTGATTGTGCTTTAATTAACATTGTAATCTTTAAGAGTCTAGAGATTTTGTTTGCTTTCATGGGCTGTCCTTGAACTTTCTGTATGGTAGAGGATGCTGTTGAACTCCTGATACTCCTGCTCTACCTTTTAAGTGCTGTGGTTACAGTTGTATAGTACTGTTTTTGTTTGTTTGTTTGTTTGTTTTTTTAAAGATTTATTTATTATGTACACAGTGTTCTGCCTGCATGTATGTCTTCAGGCCAGAAGAGGGCACCAGATTTCACTACAGATGGTTGTGAGCCACCATGTGGTTGCTGGGAATTGAACTTAGAACCTTTGGAAGAGCAGGCAATGCTCTCGCCACTGAGCCATCTCTCCAGCCCCGTATAGTACTGTTTGTATTAAATTTATATTTTATTTTATGTTACAAAAATTCAGAGGTGGGCACAGTGGTGCACTCCTTTCATCTTAGCACTTGGGAGGCAGAGCAGGCTGATCTCTGTGAGTTCTAGACCAACCCGGTCTACATGGTGAATTCCAGGCCAGCCAGAGCTACATAGTTAGTGAAATCCTGTCTTAAAATAAACAAATAAGTGAATTTCGGTATTACTGGGCCAGTGGTGGTAATGTATGCTTGTAGCCTCATCACTTTGACCAGGGGGATTAGGAATCTAAGGCCTGTTTTGAGACCTTGTCCAAAATAAATTTTAGTATTACAGATCTGGATAACCTAGAAAACAAAACTGCTTCAGAATCGCATACCTAAAGTGGAATTCACAAAAGGAACAGTCTATATTTTCCTACACATAGTAAGCATAGTGTTCATATATAAATGTGACTTGCCTATACCTGCCTTTCCCCCTAGGGGATTTTGCCTCACTGGTTTGCCACTTCTTTTTCTGCTAGAACATTTTCTGTGTCAGAAACTATAGGTGACTATATCAAAATGGGTGTCATCAGCTCCTTAATGGGATTTTCCAATATTTTGTTGTTATAATGGTGTATCATAAACAGACCAGTTTTGTATGATTCTTAGACTTCTTACCATCTTTGGCTATCATGTCAGGAATCAATTACCTTTCCCAACAATTACCATCCCTTTACCCTACCTTTTATAACTATTGTGGGGTATTCACCAGAGAAGACTGCTCAGACATGGTTTTAAACCAATAGAAAGTCTTTATTAGCTGTATGTCGACTACATGATGCTTGGGATCCCAATGTAGTCCTGAACCTTTCTCTGAGTTAACTTTTAAGCACAAAACACATGTTCTGTGTTGACATACTTCAGTTAACAAGAATAATTAGCCAGACGCTGAACTACAGAAGCCAAAAAGCAAGGTTAGTACACTTAGAGACTTTCCCAGAACCGTGGGCTTTGATGGATTAGGCCTTTGTTTTAGTTTTGGCAGGTGGTACTGTCTACATGCTGAGTTTTACAGCCTTTTCTTCTGTCTTTGTTTTTGTTTTTGGAGATGGGTTTTCTTTGGCTGTCCTAGAACTAGCTCTGTAGACGAGGCTGGCAGCAAACTCAGAGATCTGCCTGCCTCTGCCTCCCGAGCACTGGGATGAATGGCACTTTCATCATAGAGTTAGTTGTGCTAAGGTCTGGCACCCTGTTAATCTATTCAGTGCTATGATGTTAATAGATTCCATTTGTGGGTGTGCTTTACTTAAAAAATCTCCTGTATTCTTTTCTCTCTTTTCCAACATAATATTTTTATTGATGCACCCCAATCACACTTCCCAGTCCTCCCAGATCTACCTCCCCCTTGTGAATTCACTCCCCCCCAAAAAAGGAAGAAAGCAAAGAAAAACAAAAAAGCACAAGTGTACTATGTGTTGCTCATATACTCATAGATGTATTCAATCATCTGCCACATCGGATCTTTCTTTATGTAAGTAGTATTCTTTGAAAGTTAATAGTACTTACTAAAGAGTAAATGAAAATTTTAAGAAGAATAAATGAGGGACAAGACCCTGTGTTTAATAAAACAAAACAACAACAACAACAAAAACAAGAATAGATGAGTCAAGTATGGTGGTGCACCCCTTTAATCCCAGTACTTGGGAGGCAGAGGCAGGAGTAGCTCTGTGAATCTGAGTCCAGTTGGTCTACACAGCCAGCTCCAGGACAGCCAGAACTACACAGAAACTGTACCCAACCCCAAAAAAGAACAAGCTGAGATATGATCAACATATTTGTAGTTATGTTCTATGAAGTTGCTGCTGAGAACACTAATTTTGCAAGCATCAGTCGTAAAGAGATAGAAAATTAGATTTTAGCACTGGGTTGTATTATACCTCTGTGTTTGCAGCATTGAAAGGTGAAAGCAGGACAATCAGGAGTTCAAGGCAAATTTAAGGCCAGCATGGACTATTTGAGACCTTGTCTTAAAAAAAATCAAACCACCAGGCAATGGTGGCACATACCTTTAATCCCAGCACCTGGGAGGCAAAGGCAAGAAGATCTCTGTGAGTTCAAAGCTAGTCTGGTTTACAGATAGAGTTGCAGGACAGCTAGGGGTGCACAGAGAAAGCCTCTCTTATTTTTTTTATTATTAAGTTTTTTTATTTGCAATACTTTTCTTTATTTTTTATTGATTTTTTTTTTACATTCCAATCCCAGCTCCCCCTCCCTCCTCTCCTCCCACTCCCCAGTCACCCCCCATCTGCTCCTTGGAGAGGGTAAGGCCTCCCCTAGGAAATCTACTAAATCTGTCCCATCATTTCATTGAGGCAGGACCAAGGCACCTCTCCACCCCACACACCCCTGTGTCTAGGCTGGGCAAAGTATCTCTCCATATAGAATGGGCTCCACTAAGTCAGTTTGTGCATTAGTGTTAGATTTTGGACCCACTGCCAGTGGCCTCAAATATTGTCCCAGTCACACCAGAGTCACCTATATTAAGGGAGTCTAGTTTGGTCTTATGCAGGATCCCTATTTGTCAGACCTGAGTCAGTGATTTCTTACTAGCTCGAGTTAGCTGTTTCTGTGGGTTTTCCAATCAAAGAAAGAAAGAAAGAATCAGACCAAGGGGCTGTAACTCCAGTTCCAGGGTATCTGACAACCTCTTCTGGCCCCCGAGTGTGGTAGAACATTATTTTAAAGTGTGTGACTTATGTTTATGCTGCATCTGTTAAACTCTATGAAGCTGTGTTATTGTGCCTGTCTAAAACACCTGATGGTCCTAATAAGGAGCTGAACAGCCAATAGCAAGGATAGGTGGGCTGGCAGGCAGAAAGTACAAATAGGAGGAGGAACAAAACAAAAACAACGGAGTAAGAGAGCAGTGAGAGAACAAGGAGAGGGGGAAGTCAGGGGCCAGCCACTCAGCCAGCCAGCCAGCCAGCCAGCCAGCCAGCCAGCCACCTAGTAAGAAGGAAAGTAAGATATACAGAAGTAAGAAAGAGATGGCTCAGAGGTTAAGAGGTTAAGAGCACTGACTGCTCTTCTGGCACGCACTGTATACATGATAAATAAATAAATAAATCTTTAAAAAAAAAAAAGAAAGAAAGAAATAGTATTAGAAGGGTGGATACATGGGTCACTGGTTAAGAGCACTGCTTGTTCTTGCAGAGGACACAAATTCAGTTTTCAGTATTATATGGCAGCTCACGACCATCTGTAACTTCAGTCCCAGGGAATCCAACGCCCTCTTTGGCCTTGGAGGGTAGCAGGCACACAAGTGGTATACAGATATACATGCAGGCAAGATACCCATACCTGTAAAAATAAAAGTAACATTTTTTAAATTAAAAAGAAAGAAATAGTATTAGAAATAGTATTAGAAACATAACTCTTTATGCTTGGAGGCCTTTTATTTTATTTTGTTTTTTCAAGACAGGATTTCGCTGTAGGTCTGGCTTTCCTGAAATTTACTCTGTAGTCCACATTGGCCTTAGAGATTTGTTTGGAGTCATTTTAAACAGTGAGAGTACCAATATAAAACAAAAAATGCAGTAAATCACTAAATATGACTTATAAAGAATATTTTTTGAGACAGGGTCTCATAATTTAGTCTGGTATTAAACCTATTGGGTAGTTGGAGATGAGTTTGAACTCCTGATCTTTCTGCCTCAGCCTCGAGAATGGTAGGATTACTGGTGTGTACCATCATTGCCTGACTCTGAAGCATACACAGTATGAAAACAAACAATATCAATATTGCCTTGTTTGACCTCAGCTGGGAAAGTGACTCAACTTTTTTTTGCCACATTTGTCTATCTGTGAATGATTAAAAATATTGAAAATATTAATTTGCAGGTTATAAATAAATTTTAGTAAGTAAGTACAGTCAGCCTCCAGTCACAATGCCTGGGCACCACATAATTAAGAAATGATAACTTTGCTGAACCTTAGAGTGCTACTTTCTAGAGCAGTTTGGGCTCAAGTTTCATATATGTCCCTTTCTCCTAGCTAAAATGCTAATAGCATGTTAAAAATTACAGAATGTTAACTATAAACATGCCATTTATCAAATAATTGTAAAGCGAGCTACCATCACTCTGAAAAGAGACCATCATCAGCAACTCAAAAAGCTTCTAAGTGCATATTTATTTCCTTTAAGAAGAATATATATCAGACTGGAGAAATGGCTCAGAGGTTAAGAACTGGCTATTCTTCCAGAGGTGCTGAGTTCAATTCCCTGCAACCACCTAGTGGTTTACAGCTATCTATAGTGAGATCTGGTGCCCTCTTCTGGCCTGCAGGCATACATGCAGGCAGACCATTGTATATATAATACATAAATAAATCTTTAAAAAAAAAAACAACCCCAAACCCAACATATATCAACCCAGGTGTGGTGGCACATGCCTTTAATCCCAGCACTTGGGAGGTTGAGGCAGGTGGATCTCTGTGAGTTTGAGGCCAGCTTGGTCTACAGAGCAATTTCCAGGATAGCCAAGGCTACAAAGAGAAACCCTGTCTCAAAAAACCAACCCCCCCCAAAAAAAAAGAAGAAGAAAGAAGAGATGGATGAATATATATCTAGAATCCACTTTCCCCCTTTCCAGGTCATAGTTTTGCTGTGGCTTCTGAGGCCTAGGCTGGCTTGAACTTGCATCTTAACTTGGTGGTTTGTATTTTCTTACAGAGGTGCTCAGCACAGTGGACTTTGTTGCTCCGGATGACCGAGTAGTTTTCCGTACATGTGAAAGAGAACAGAACAGGGTGGTTTTCCAAATGGTAAGAAACACCTCCCACTCCAGTGTCTAGTGTCTTTCTGAGGCTCCCTGTTCCCTGGAATTTTCTAGTTCTTGCTTATGCCTGCCAGTATCAAATGCCTGTAATACAGTGGTGGCAGCCTATATATCTGGCTTGAAAGTTTTTCAGAGATTCATTCATGATTGGGTAGACTGTTGGAGCCGGGGAAATGAAGCTGCTGCAATCTGCTCCATACCTCCAGTCTCAAGCTTACTTAATTATAGGAATTATCTTTTGGTATGACTGCTGTATTTATTTATTTTTAATCCTTAGGATTGATTGTTCTGGCCAAAGTGTTTGTTTTATGTAGCATATATCAAAAGCCTTAGGTTTTTCTAAAAATTAGTCAAAATTTATGTTACAGATATAATATAGCTTTTCTCTGTTTTGTTTTGGTTTGGTTTTGGTTTTCCAAGACAGGGTTTCTCTGTGTAGCCCTGACTGTCCTGGAACTCACTCTGTAGACCAGAGATCCACCTGACTCTGCTGGGATTAAAGGCGTACGTCACCACCACCATCTGACTAGTTTTTCTCTCTTTCTTTAGGTATAACTTGGTGTTTGTTTAGGAATAGCTCCTTAATGACATTTAGATATTTTAAAAGTTTAGTAGCAATGGATAGACAAAATACATGGCAGAATATTAATTGTAGAATTTGAATGTTGGCTGATTATGTGCTCTAAATTTTTCCCCCATTTTTATTATGTGGTGTGTGTGTGTGTGTGTGTGTGTGTGTGTGTGTGAGAGAGAGAGAGAGAGAGAGAGAGAGAGAGAGAGAGAGAGAGAGAAGTTGATATCTGGTGTCTTCTATGACTGTTCTTTACTCTGTTGGCTGAGGCAGGTCTCTTGCTGAGCCCAGAGCTTGCTGATCTGGCTAGTCTAGCTAGCCAGCTTGCTCCAGGGATCCTCCGTTTCTGCTTCATGAACACTGGGATTGCAGACAGGTTTCCACTTCTGCCCACTTTTTTAAAATAAAATTTTATTAGATAACTTATTATTATTTGTGTGTGAGAGAGTATATGTGCCATAGTGCACAAATTGCAGGAATCAGTTCCCCTGCCTTATGTGTCCTAGGGATTTAGAAAGTGCCTTTACACTGAGCCATCTTGCTGGCCACTACCTGGTTTTTATGTGGGTGCTAGTGATCTGAACTCTGACCTTCATGCTTAGATAGCAAGTAGTTTATTTAGTAAGCCACCTTTCCAGCCCCTGTTTGAGAATGACCATGACATTAATGAGACTGTCTAATCCTTCCAAGTTCATCTTTTTCTTTTGTTGGTGAGCAAGTCTAGTATACTGGCCTGACTTTTTTTTCTTTTAGTTATTATTATTTTATTTTATGGGTATGAGTGTATTGCCTGCATGTGTGTCTGTTCACTCTGTGTGTGCCTGGTGCCTACAGAGGTCTTTGGATCCCTTGAACTGTAGTTATAGACATGTAGGTGCTGGGAATCAAATTGGGATCCTCTGGAAGAGCAACCAGTGTTTTTAACTGCTGAGTCATCTCCCCAGCCCCAACTGGGCCTTACTCTTACACTTATACTTCCTGGCATATGCATGCATACGTGTGTGTGTGTGTGTGTGTGTGTGTGTGTGTGTGTGTTTGTGTGTGTGTGTTTGTGTGTGTGTGAGATTGTGTGTGATACCAATAGGTGTGACTTGTCTATATGTGTGCACTTGTGTCAAGACAGGTTGATGTAGTTTCTTGTGTTCCCAGGGAACTTCAGACGCAGAGAGAGCCCTTGCTGTGGCCAGGCTTGTGTAAGTTCTTCCCTCCTTGGGAATGCCTTGTCTCTTCTGTAAGCTGTGAGATCTTAATGTCACTAGCAACCCATCTTTTACTTCCTAGCCCCTTATGTTCTGTTTTCAGGAGAAGGGTATTGGGTTTCTTTCCTTGTGGTATCTGAAAGCTGGCCTGAGACTTTTGTATACCCACATGGATATATCCTAGAGATCCTTTATAATGAGCCCTCATTTTAGTGTTTATTCTGGGACTCTTTTGGGAGTCCTGAAGCTAACCCTCATGAAATGTAGATAATATATATTCCTTCCTGAGTTAACAATCAGGAGAATGCATGATGGGAATGATGACCTTGGAGTTAAAGCAGAGCTCAGTTGGAATTCTGGCTCTGCTCTTTGCTAACTGTGTGAACTTAGGTAAATTATCTATTATCATTGAGAACTTTGTTCTCTTACTTATAAAATGATGCCTATCAACCTCTGACATTATAGGAAGCAGCAAGTGAAATAATACATGCAATGTCTTTGCAAGATGTGGCATGTCATGAGTGCTTCATGTTAGCTCTTGTGATTGATGACTGTGAGAGAAAGAAAGAACTCAGGCCATAATTACTGCATAGCACAGACTGTTATAAGCCAGTGGATAAGCGAGGATCCTTTCTATATCAGAGAATTGTTTGGAGTAACCAATTGTGCAGCTCAGCAGATGTAGCCCATCTATTACAACTATCACCAGCCACCACTACCTCCTCCTCTTTTTCTCTCCTGCGTAGCCCAGGTTTGCCTCAAATGTGATGTTCCTGCCTCTTTCTGAGTGTTGGGATTACATGTGTGTACCACCACACCTGGCTCAGTTCAGTAACTTTTATAGAAGACAAGCTCTGGCCATGGGCTCTGTGCTCATACCACGTTTCTACACTGACAAATGGCTTCCAGTATCCCAGTTGAAATGATAGTCCTAGGATGAAGTTCAGACAGCATTTGAAATACCTGATACAACCCTCAGTGTAGAAAAGTCCTCTACATCCAGCTCTTTATAGATGTGTATTTGTTAAGTCTTTCTTCTGGAACTCTGCTCAGATGAGGCAGTTATTACAGTTTGGGGATGGGCTTCTTTTCTGATTTTCAGCTTTTGTCGTTAAGAATTAGTGTGTTTCACAGGCCCAGGAGAATCAGGAGCACAGAACCTCTTTTTATCTATTTTCTTCCTTCAAGTAGAATATTTATTACCTTTTCTCCTTCATGTTTTTTTAGAGAAAATGATGTAGCTGGTATTGATGTCAACATGGGCTGTCCAAAAGAATATTCCACTAAGGTAAAATGATTTCCTTATATTCCTTATTAGTATACTGTGCAGATTAAGTGAGGCTAACTGTATATGACAGCTAAGTATAGTAACTGGCTCTGAGCTAGACCCTGTGCTGGATAAGGAAAATGCTCAAAGGGATGTTATTAGGCTAGGAATGATGGCAAATGCTCGTAATCTGAACTTGCAAAGGCCAAGGTTGGAGGATGATCTAGCTTGAGCTACAGGATGACCTTGAACTTCTGAGGCACCAGCCTTTGCCTTCTCCCAAGTGCTGAGATTACAGGTGTTGCCACCACAACCAGTTTTTATGAGGTGCTAGGGATTTAACCCAGCATTTCATGTATGCTAAGCAAGAATTCTACCAAGAGAGCTACATCTCCAGTCCCTGCACTTTATTCTTAATGAATTCAGACTTTGCAGATCCTATGGGTCAGCAGGCTGCCTCGGTGGATAAAAGTACTTGCTTGATGATGTGCATTCAGTCTCTGAATCCTACTGTGGTAGGAGATAATCAGTTCCTAAAAGTTGTCATCTGACCTCCACACATGTGCTGTGACATGCATGTGCCCCTTCCCCACATACCATACATACATGTAGTAACAGTAAATAAAATTAAATTGATAACGATCCTCCCTCTAGGGCTAGAGAGACGGCTCAGCAGTTAAGAGTGCTTGCTGTTCTCCTAGAAGACCTGACGTCAGTCCCCAACACACAAGTCAAGCAGCTCATAACCACCTGTAACTCAGTCTCTAAGAGTCTTGAACCCTTCTGGGCTCTGAGGGAATGTCCATTCATGTGTCAATATGTGTGTGTGTGTGTGTGTGTGTGTATCTATATATCTATTTATGTGTGTGTGCATTTGTCCCTTCTGTATTCCCCACCCATGATTTATTGAAGTAACTCACAGTAGCTAGATAATGTGGTTTACAACTGTAATCTCAGCACTAAGACTGAGGCAGGAGGACTGTAATGAGTTCAAGGCCAGCTTGAACTCATCCAGGGTTATATAACATGATCCTGTGTCAACAAAATAAAACACAGAGTAATTCATACAATTGTCCGATTATGAAAAAAAGCAGGAAAATTATTGATAAATAAGTCTATAGTCAAAAAACAAGCATTGGCAGGAGTGATGACTCACCAGATAAGGATGCTTGTCACCAAGCCTGACGCCTTGAGTTTAAACCCCAGGATGCACATGGAAGGAGAGACTGACTCCTGCAAGTTGTCCTCTGATCTGCACACATGTATACACACACACATATACACACAAAGTAAATGTTAAAAAGTCTTAAAAGAGAGAGAACCATTCCTGCTGTTGTCGAATTTTTAAGTTGCTCTGTGAGTTGGTGGTTTTCATTTGCTGGACTTTTTGTTTTTGTTCTTGTTTTGACACAGCATTTATCTATGAAGTACAAGCTAGCTTTGAACTCACCACTTTGTAGCTGAGGCTGGCTTTAAACTCTTGATCCTCCTGACTCAGCCTCTTAAGTGTGTGTGTCATTATGCTCAGTTGGACTCCTTGTTTTAAGGATACAGTTGATGGTTATGTATGACTCTGACATTTCAATAGGGATGTGAAATCCTAAAAAATTAAATTTTAATGCCCATTTATAGATTGATGCATGATTTTGTAAAAATGGTCAGAATGATAGTTTTTTGGATTTATCACATTGTGGTTCCTGATGGGATCTGTTGTGTGCACAGACAAAGCTACCTTCCTGTGTGGTTAGGAAAATGCCAGTGTCCAGTGGACCATGGCTACCTTATTGCTACACTGTGTTGCCTTATTGTGCTTGGAACCATTGCCCTTCAATCATAAGACCTTCTCTGTGTTTCTTCTTAGGGAGGAATGGGAGCTGCTCTGTTGTCAGACCCGGACAAGATTGAGAAGGTAAGTGACAAAGACAGTCCTCATATATGCTGAGAATTAGAGTTAGCTAAAATGTCTCTCCAGATTTGCTCAAGTCTACCTAGATTCTCTATTTGGGGCCCAGAGAAAGAACATTTAATTTAAATAATTTATTTTTATGTGTTATTCCCCATCCCTGTTTTTGAGATGGGGATCTTGCTGAATCATTTTGACTGGCCTTGAACTCTTAGCAGTCTTCCTGCCTTAGCCTCATGAGTGTCTTTTGAGAACAGACCAGACCAGGGTCTGTTCCCCTACTCATATCTGTTTCTGGTCCTTTCCCTCTTCCTGCAGAGACATGTGGCATGATTTAGAGCTTTATGAATTTCATGCTACCACCTTTCAATAAGACAGCCTTACGAAGCTGGGCAGTGGTGGCGCACACCTTTAATCCCTGCTCTCAGAAGGCAGAGGCAGAGGCAGGTGGATCTCTATGAGTTTGAGGCAAGCCTAGTCTACAGAGTAAGTTCCAGAACAACCAGAGCTTTTACACAGAGACACCCTGTCTCAATTACAAAAAAAAAGGTGGGGTTGCCCATTTCTCCCCAGTGTGATCCTACCAAGTAGCTAGGTCTTTCACTTCCCTAATTTCCTTCCTGATCTTTACTGTGCATATGAACAGAAATTCTAAACAAAGTAGCTAGCTACTTAGAATAAATCAAAAGGAAGTTCTCTAAGACTGAATACTGTATCAAGACAGTTATTTTTGTCATCACATGTCAGAGGGTTCAAAGTAAGCACTTGCAAGGGAACCTTCTGGAGATGTTTATTGATTTGCTTATTTTGAAGCAGTGTTTCACATAGTCCAGGCTGGTCTTCTACTCCTTATGTAGTCAACAATGACCTTGAACTCCTCCTGTTCCTCCTGCCTCTACCTCCCAAGTACTGAGGCATGTGCTACCATGCCCTAGCTAGAGTGAGAATGTTTGTGACCTATCCTCATGAGCCTGGCAGTCCCCTTCCTTAAAGTGCAAATGCCCTCTAAGGCTTGCCAGTCTGCTGTCTGAAGCAGCACCCAGAGAGGATTCCTTACTGGTATTGCTGGTGAACTGTCTGCCTTTCAACAGGGTTTCTTGGCCTGATGTCTTGAGTGGCCTTCCTCAGGTCTTAGTTAAAGCCTGTTTTACTATAATTGGCTCTCTGCTGCCCCCATCTGTCTAGAATCAACATAAATGCAAGCACTCATGCCTATCAGATAGTTACTCTGTTGGTTAGAAAGAAGTCCAGTTCTTGGAAGAGGGCTGTTGAGATCACCTGCCTTCTCTCGTGTCTGGCCTGAAATTCTTGATGTAGAAAGAAGATAGCAATGCCACAGACATTATTTGTCATTTATATCTCTCTTGATCTCTGATTCTCATGTTGCCTTGTCATGCTGCCTCCTTGACTACTTGATCTTTGTTTAAAACCTTTTCTAATTATTGTATAAGAAGCAATTAAAAATACATTGTGTTGTATTTTCCTTTTATAGTTTATATATTTGTGTATCTAATTTTCCAAAGGAGAAGGATTTATGAGGACAGGGCCTCGACCCTTAAAGATCTTCCTGTTCTCATTCTTTAGTTCTGGGATAGCACTTGGAATATTCCTTTTACTCAGAAAAGAAGCTGTCAGTTGTGGCACACACCTTTAATCCTAGCACTTGAGAATCAGAGGCCACACTTTGAGGCCAACCTGGTCTGCAGAGACAGGACAGCAGGGCTACAGAGAGAAACCCTGTCTTGGAAAAAAAAAAAGAAGAAGAAGAGGGGGAAGAGAAGGAGACAAAAGCTGTCAGTCATGAGTTCATAACCAGGACTAAGCCTCGGGATTACATTCAGGGGGTTGGGCAATGATTTTGAAAGCACAGGTTTCTATTTATTTATTTTACATCCTGGCCGCAGTTTCCCCTCCCTCCACTCCTCCCAGTCCTTACCCCCAACCTCATCTCTGTCCCCCCATCCACTACTCTTCTGTTTCTGTTCAGGACAGGGCAGTTCTCCAGTGGATACCAACAAAACATGGCATATCAAGTTGCAGTGAGTCCAATACTCTCCCATGTATTAAGACTGGGCAAGGTGACCCAGTATGAGAAATAGGGTCCCAAAAGCCAGTAAAAGAGTCAGAGACAGCCTCTGCTCCCAATGTTAGGAGTCCCATAAGAGGACCAAGCTATACAACTGTAACATATATGCAGAGGGCTTAGATAAGTCCCATGCAGGAAAAGCACAGGTTTCTAACCTCTGTCCTAGAGACCCATTCAGGAAATAATGAGGTAGGATCTAAGAGTTTGTGCTACTCAAATTCTCCAGGTAATACTGATATTTTAACTGGCAAAGGATCACTGTATTCCATACAGGGCTACATGCAGATTCATTCACTTTTTCCTTCAGTGTATTTAACGTGTGTGTGTGTGTGTGTGTGTGTGTGTGTGTGTGTGTGTGTGTATACCTTTATGTACCATGTAGGGACTTTCTAGCATGGAATAGAAACAGAATCCTTGTCCCATGGACAAGTTTACATGTAAATACATAAAACAGTTAAGTGCAAGTAGTCACGCATATACAAACTGTCCTTCTACTGGTATGCATGGGTGTTGTAGGTGTGTTAACTAGTGCTACCAGTGTGGTGGCTTGTTCCAGAAGAGATAGATGTCCCTGTCTACTCCTCTTTGCAGATCCTCAGCACTCTTGTTAAAGGAATACACAAACCTGTGACCTGTAAAATCCGAATCCTGCCATCGGTAAGGATATGTTATTTGAAGGTTATTCTCTCAGATGGTGATAAATCTGGTGGCAGAACTGAGCCTTCGTTAGAAGTTAGCAGCTCCTTCCTTGAGTCTTAATGGACACCTTGTGCTATAATCTTTCTTACCCAGCTAGAAGATACCTTGAACCTTGTGAAGCGGATAGAGAGGACTGGCATTTCAGCCATTGCAGTTCATGGGAGGTGAGTGTTTACTTTCTTAGTGATGGACTGGCAGGGAGAGTCCTCAACAGACCCTCCGTGACAAACAGCTTCTCTGTGTATTTAGCGTACCTCTCTGATAGCCTGTGGATCCAGAGAACATTCAAATTCTGCCTAGACTTGCATTTGTTCATTCAATAAGTACCTTCTGATGATAGGCACGACTTCAAGCATAAGAAATACAAGAGGGAGCTGGGCGGTGGTGGCTCACGCCTTTAATCCCAGCACTCAGGAGGCAGAGGCAGGTGGATCTCTGTGAGTTTGAGACCAGCCTGGTCTATAGAGCGAGTTCTAGGACAGGCTCCAAAGCTATGGAGAAACTATACATGCACACATTACATACATACATATCTTTTTCTGTGTGCGTGATGGGACTCCAACCCTCTACCACTGAGCTACATTCTTTCTTCCAAGATTTTTCTCTAAGACATAATTTAGCACTGAAGAGATGACACAGTGGGTAAGACACTTGCTGCTCCAGCAGAAGCCAGTTCAGACCCCAGGCCTATGTGGAATTACAGACAGGGTTTTCTTTGTACCACCAGCTCACAAATGATGACATGGAGACTTTTTTTATTAATTATGAAGCCTTGATGGGGGATGTCCTTCTGTATATGTGTTACACAAAAAATTCCAGACTTATTTTGGAAAAATGGAGTCATTTTGGTGATTAAAGATTACTCTGAAACAGGCTGTGGTGACTCACACTTGTCATGTTAGCATGGCCCGCCGATGCAGGAGAATTGCCAGGAGTTTGAGACCTTGCTGGACTATGTATTTAGTTCTAGGCCAGACTGAACCACAGAGTGGAATTCTGTCTCAAAACTAAAGGTACTCTGAGCCAGAGGCTGACACAGGGGTCACTGGAGCTCAGGTTACTGTCTCAAAACCAACAAGCAAGCATGGGTGGACCGGGTGTGTGTGTGTGTGTGTGTGTGTGTGTGTGTGTGTGTGTTATGCAAGCAGCAGGACTGAGTTCTGATTCTCAGAGCCCATGTAAAGGCCACACTCAGCAGTGTGAGGCTGTAAGCCCAGACCAAGAGGGAAGACAGTCCCAGCTAAGTGCTACAAATTAAATCCGGGGTTTTATATGCTAGGTGAGTGCTTTACCACCGAGGTATATGCCCAGCCCATTTCTGGTTTTGGTTTGGTTTTGCCATTGTTATAAAGTCCCATAGAGCCTAGACTGGCCTCAGACTTGACACATAGCTGAGTCTGGCCTTGAACCCCTGATCCTGTATCCTCTATCTCCTAAATTTTGGGATTATAGGTATTTCCCACTATATTCAACTCTCTCTGTCTCCCCCCCCCCCTTTCTCACTCTCCTTTGTAGGCCCACAGGGGTTCAGTATACAACCTAGGCTGGCCTGAACTTTCAATCTTTCTACCTTAGCCCCCCAAGTCTGGGATTATAGACACGAGCCACCACACCAACTGAATCTTTTCTTCTTTCTACTTCATTGAGCACTGGCTTCTCCCTTGAATGACCCCAAGCAGATGGCTGTTCATTTAAAGGCACTGGCTTTCTTGCCTGCCCTTGTTGGACTGCCAGCTGTCCTGATGTCTGCTTTAAGCAGTTCTTGTATCTGTAGCTCATGTGTTCTCTAATTGAAACTGAATCTTTTTTTGTCTTTTTAAAGGATTTTTTTTGTTTGTTTGTTTGTTTTTGATTTTTGTTTTTTTCCGAGACAGGGTTTCTTTGTGGCTTTGGAGGCTGTCCTGGAACTAGCTCTTGTTGGCCAGGCTGGTCTCGAACTCACAGAGATCCACCTGCCTCTGTGGGATTAAAGGCATGCACAATCACCGCCCAACTTAAAGGATTTATTTTTAATTATGTATATGTATATATGTCTGTGTGTCTAAGTGCAGGTGTTTTCAGAGTCCAGAAAAAAGTGTTGGATTCCCTGGGGCTGGAGTTCCAGGAGGTTGTGAGCTGCTTGATGTTTGTGCTAGGGACTGAACTTGTGCCCTCTATAAGAGGGCACACTCTTAACTGAAGGGCCATCTCTATACACACACACACACACACACACACACACACACACACACACACACACACACGTATATAAATATGGGAGAGTGGGCTAAATCTCATCATAGAGCCCAAGCTGACATTGAATTCATGGCAATCCTCCTGTCTCAGTTTCCAAGTGCTGGGATTATAGGCGTTTCTGAAGGCTGCTCTGTTTCCCTGTCAAATGTGCTTCTTGTGCCTAGCATGCCCTTTTGTCTGTAATCCTGATTAATAGACTTTGACTGACATTCTTTTTTGTGGGGAACTCAGGGGCTTATAGGAACAGCCCAGGTGGATGGTTATCTGTGCTACTAAATTTTGTAGTATACCCTGAACAACAGCATACAGAACAGTAAAGCGGAGCTGTCCGGACCTAAGGTAGGGGGGTTTGGAAGTGACACATGCACTATATACACACACAGTATGCCTTGTTGAGGCTGTGGGCTTTAGACTCAATAGCCTGATTTGAAATCCCAGCTCTGTAGTTTGCTACCTGTGTATCCTTAGGGAAATCGCTTAACCTCTCTGATTGACACATTCCTCATTTGTCAATTAGTACAATTTCTTCTTCATAGTTATTTTGAAGCTTTTATGAGATTGTGAATATACAGTCTTGCAAACAATATTAAGGGAACTTACTCTTCCCAGAAGTTGGAAGCAATTAGAAGATGGATTTGGGAGAATTCAAGAACTTCCTGACCATCAGAAATTCACCAAATGTAGCTGTTTAGTATGGTATAAAATTGGCTACTGGATATAAAGGATTGGAGGTGGAAGCTGGGTTGTCAGGCTTTTCTAAGAAATCAGAATATAGCCCAGGAGCTACATTCAAGCAAGAACAGGTTGGTCACCTCTCCTGCTTCTCTTCACACATAGCCTGGGCCAGGCATCCCTGGATCATACCTAAGATTTGCTTACTCATGCACAAGAACTTTTTGCTGTTGACCTTGGTAGGAAGGAGCCCTGGGTTGTATCCTGCTTCTCCTGTGGCTTATCATAACGGTCATGGCCTGTGGTCTGCCTGGTGGCCCCTGGAACAGGGCCTACCCTGTGTCAGGTGCTTCTCCCAAAGATCAGCTGTGCAACTTGGCCTCAGCACAGGCAGCTGTGTGGGAGTAGCCAGTCTGAGCAGTGGCAGCTGTTCCAGGTCCCTTGGGAAGGGCAGGGCTGGGACTGTAGGGACAGCATTTTTGTGATACTGTCTCTTATTTCTGGCAGAGGCAATGGGAAGCCAGGGAAAAGCAGTGTGACCTTGGGAACCAGGCCACCCACATTGGTCCTCTTTGGCTATGCCTCATCTTCAGGCTCCTGAGAACTAGCCTTAACCTTTTTACTCTCTTGCCCCTTAGGACAGAGTTCCTCCCCTAGGTCAGGGAGGCCATTCCTAGCAACCTGTCCTAGATAACCACATAACTGTCTGTCTGCTTGAGTTTAGGAATGTTATGGCCTTCGGCCCTCAGCTTCCAGGCCACATCTCTGTTCTTCTTTAAGGAACCGGGAGGAACGACCTCAGCACCCTGTCAGCTGTGAAGTTATAAGAGCCATCGCTGAAACCCTCTCCATTCCTGTCATAGCCAAGTAAGGCTCCAGTCTTCCTCATTTACCTTATGCTCCACCTTACTCAGAAAAGACTTGTGCTAATATAAAAAAAAAAAAAAACATGGAATGACAGAACATTAAAAAGCTGGTGTAAGCCAGATATGGTGGCACCCACCTTTAATTTCAGCACTGTGGAGTCAGAGAGGTGCTCTTGTGATTTCAAAGCCAGGTGATCTATATAGGAGTTCCAGAATAGACAGGAGAGATCCCACCTCAAAGCAAACCAAAAACTCCAAACAAACACAGCGCTGGCAAGATTCCTTAGCAGTTAAGAGTGTCTGACACCAAGCCTGACCATGTGAGTTCAGTCCCTGAGAGCACTGAGTCCTGTAACTTGACCCTTGACCTCCACTTGGGTCATGTCATATATCTCTCCCATTCTCAACCAACCAGATACATATAAAAAGAAATACTTTAAAAACCGACCATAGGAGCTCACAGAGAGTGAACTGACAACCAGGGAGCCTGCATGAGACTGATTTAGGCCCTCTGTATATATGTTACAGTTGCAGCTTGTACCTCTTGTGGACTCCTAACAGTGGGAAAAAGGGCTGTCTCTGACTCTTTTACTGGCTTTTGGGACCCTACTTCTTATACTGGGTGGCCTTGCCCAGCCTTAATGCATAGGGAGTGCTTAGTTTTACTGCAACTTGATATGCCATGTTTCATTGATACTCAGAGGAGACCTTCCCTTTCCTGGATGGAGATGGAAGAAGGAGAGACTGGGGGAGAGGGACTGGGAGGGGAGGATGGGGGAGAGGCTGCGACTAGGATGTAAAATAAATAGATGCATTTTAAAAAAGGAAAAAAAAATCTGACCATAAAGGAAAGGGGTGGGAAATAAGAGTAGAAATAGAAAGTCAGGAGCAAGATTGACACTGAGGTTTGGCCCTAGAGCTCAGAGCATTCTGATGGTGAGCTAGGCTATGGGTAGGAATAAGAATATGGACAGTGAATCAGACCTGGGGCAAGATGGTGCCACACCTAGAGTTATGTATGCAAGGTGCAGGGGCTTTGTGAGAAGTCTCAGGCTACAGCTCTGAGCAACATGATTCAAGGAGCATAAGGCAGGTAGAAGAAATCCAGACAAAAGCCAGGTAGTACACACCTTTAATCCTAGCCCTTGGGAGACAGAGGCAGGTGGATCTCTGTGAATCTGAGGCTAGCCTGGTCTATATGGAAAGTTTCAGGACGGCCAAGAAAATGTGGTTAAATGCTATCTTTGGGAAAGAAAGAAACAAAGGAGGATGGATGGATGGATAATGCCGGGCATGTTGGCACATATATTTAATCCCAGCACTTGGGAGGCAGAGGGAGGTAGGTCTCTGTGAGTTCAAGGTCAGCCTGGCCTGGTCTGCAAAGTGAGATCCAGGACAGCCAGGGTTATGTAGAGAATCCCTGTCTGTAAAAAAAAAAACAAAAAAAGAAAGAAAAAAGAAAGAGGAAAAAACATCCAAAGAAGGAAAGAAAGAAAGAAAGAAAGAAAGAAAGAAAGAAAGAAAGAGGAAAGAAAGATACAAGCAAGCATTCTGGGCAACTACAGGCACATATGCTAGCAAGTGTGGGGGTCTGATTACTACCCCAAAGCAGTCCAGCTCTGCCTTGTACTTCAGGACAGCACATAGCCTCAGGGAGCTTGGACATTGGAGACAGGGAAGTCCTGAGGAAGTTACCTTTGACCAGTGGAAGGAAGAAATAATGATAGGGTAGGTGCTAGGCTGTATGTTCTCAGAGAAAGAAAATTTCAGGACTAACTCGAGACTTTGGAGCCAGGTGCTTTTCCTGTCTCCCTGGGGTCCTCCCGAGCACAGGTGTCTCTGGACTGAGACTGCTACCGGACTTTAGATGAAATAGTTGAGAACAGAGAAGTTTCTAAGAGTAGCAGGATAGAAGGAGGAGGATTATGGACAGACTGAGTCTTCCTTATCTCCCAGCATGATCATCAGTGAGTGTGTCCTTCCTTAAGTCTAGGGTTTTGACCTGGTCCTTAGAGGGTCTATGGACAACTTCTCAGCTTAGAGTTTTTCTTGTGGCCACAATTCCACATGTTTTTTGATTTTATATTTTAGACAGGGTCATACTATGTTGCCCCATGCTGGTCTAGAACTGATTACATAGCCCAGGCTTACCTTGAACTCATGATCCTTCTACCTTAACCTCTGTGATGCTTCGATTGATTATTGGTATATATCACTGTGCCAGGTAATAACTCAGTTTAGTCTTACATCTTACAATATTGTCTGCCTTGAGCCAGGCGTTGGTGGCACACGCCTTTAATCCCAGCACTCCGGAGGCAGAGGCAGGCGGATCTCTGTGAGTTCAAGGCCAGCCTGGTCTCCAGAGCAAGTGCCAGGATAGGCTCCAAAGCTACACAGAGAAACAAACCCTGTCTCGAAAAACAGGGTTTTTCTGCCTTTGGAAAAGTCAAATTTCTAAAGACATGGTTCAGGCTATTTTATGTATTACCTTGTGCTCTTCACTTACCAGTGGGATATGCTTTATAATTGAATCATTTTATTAAAGCTCTGATAGTTGAAGGTACTTGGCTAAAGCTGCACTAATAATGAATGGCAGATCTGGAAGTCATCTTTTTCTGGAAATTCTGGTGGGTTCTATTATGGGATTCTTCCTGTGCCCCGGTTGCTTTTTAGTGGAGGATCTCACGACCACATCCAGCAACATTTGGACATAGAGGACTTTCGACAAGCCACAGCTGCCTCTTCAGTGATGGTGGCTCGAGCAGCAATGTGGAACCCCTCTATCTTCCTCAAGGATGGCCTTCGTCCCCTAGAAGAAGTCATGCAGAAGTATATCAGATATGTAAGTCTTTGCTCTTTCTTTTACTTTTTTAGTTTTGATATAGAATCTCAGCCCAGGTTGATCTCTAATCCCTTATTCTTCTGCCTCTACTTCCTCCATGTTGCGATTACAGCTGGGTCTGTGCTACCACGTGCTTAAGTTTATCTTTCTTTCTTTCTTTCTTTCTTTTCTTTCTTAATTTCTCTCTCTCTCTCTCTTCCTTCCTTCCTTCCTTCCTTTCTTTTTTAAAGATGTATTTATTTATTATTTATTATGTATACACTGTTCTGCCTGCATGTGTACCTGCACTGGGTACAGCCCTGGGGACAGTGGGATTCTATGTTGGGCTGTGTATATGCACATGGTGAGTAGAAACAATGAGTTGTCCTCAAAGTTCTTCAGTGAGTTGTAGCTGAGCAGAAGTTCGAGCCCTCTCCCAGGGCAGTTTTCCACCTCCCTTTTCATCTCAAGCCTCACTAATGCCTGGGGTTATCTATGCTCTCCTTAAGCTGTGGCATTTAGGTGCTTTTTATGACTGTTAAGCTGGGACGGTAGGATGAGGCATGTGTCCAGTTCTTGGCAGCTTTGGTCCTAGAGCCTCTTTTCCCCAGGGCTGTAGTCCTTATTCTCTTGGTTCTGGGTATCCTGGTGGGTAGGTTGGTGACTTCAGCAGTCTTAAGTCAGCTACAGACAAAGGGCTAGCTCAGCCTTGGTCAGCTGTCCAGCTCTCCTGGCCACCTGGCAAGCATGTGGCAGAGAAGACATGTTCAGCAGTGCTGAGCCTGCTTACTAGGTGAAAGTTGATGCTCTCACTCTTACTCAGCCATCATTTGGCAGCTTTCAAGGGGTGTGTTGCCCTGGAGAAAGAGAGTAGCCCCAAGCATCAACATGGATGCTTCTGGTCTGATCAGGTACTTTCTGGGCCAGACAAGCTGAATCATGGTCCTGCCCCTGGCTGGGGCTTACTCACTTATTCCATACTTTCTCCTGAGCATGCCATGGCACCTTCCTAGGCACTGAAGACAGGCCTAGAGAGATTCTACAAGGGTGGGGGGTGGGCCCTTGGAGGGAGCTCTGGAGGCCTGTCTGTAAAGCCTTTACTTCCTGCTGCTCTCCTGCCCTTCACCTAGCTGGATGAGAGGTCATGCTATCATTTCTGGGCCTCACTTCTCAGGCTGTCTATAGAGTAAGGTTGCAACTCAGCTGTACTTATCTTTGTACAGATATACAAAGTGATAAGTTATGTGTATGAACATGCTTAGTAGATGTGGCTGTGCCCCACCCATGTAGGGGAAGTTGGAGAGAGGTTAGTCAAGATATGGTTGATCCCAGTTTTAAGAAATAGAAATCTTACCCCTGTCCTAGGGCTAGATTTGCCTTGCCAAAATTTAGTGTGTTCCTTTTCCCTGCCCCAGAAGCTTAGCATTAGGTTCTCCATGGTAATTTGTGGTAGCTGAAGCATGGGTTGATTCTTTATACTTTTATCCCTCAGTCAGGCTGTCTAGGTAGGTATACTGTTGAACATGAGTTGTAGTTTGATGCTCAAGCTTTGTATGACAGCAGGAGAAATAGATGGCAGGTTTGAAGTAGTTCTTAAATGGGCTCACATAGACTTCACTGTAAACACACTTCTGATGCCCTCTTAGAGCCCCTTTCCTTCCCATTGGAAGCTCAGATGTTGGTGTGTGCTGGTAACAGGTGGACTCATGCTAGTTCTCCTCTCAGGCAGTGCAGTATGATAACCACTACACCAACACCAAATACTGCTTGTGCCAGATGCTGCGGGAACAGCTGGAGTCGCCCCAGGGAAGGTTGCTTCATGCTGCCCAGTCTTCCCAGGAAATATGGTAAGAGTACAATGATCTATCCATCTATTCGTGCAGACTTGACCTTGATCCCTAAGTTTATTTTGCTGAAGGACCGGGGCACTGCTTCTGGATGTACATGTATAGGAGTGGGGTAGTAGTACAGTTTTGCTTTATAGAAGGGGGTACTTTCACAGCTTTGAAACCTTCCATTCTATGACTGATCTTAGCAGCAGTTTTGGTAACTAGGGTACTGTTAGAATGGAGGAATGCAAAAGATAGGCCTGGGAGTGCCTGAAGACAAAGTTGCCTGACAGGCTAACAAAACCAAGTAGTCAAGAGAGACAAGGCATTACAATGGAGCTCTTGACATATCCCTATATCCATTATACTGGGCAGAGAGGCTACCTCTTGGTCCTTCTGATCTAGTACAGCTTTAGGTCAGGTGATTAACAAGATCCTTGGCAACTTAGCCTTACCCCAACTCTTTCAGCTTATTGTCTAATGTTGCCATAACTCATGCTTGGGTCCTCTGTCTTAAAGGTCTTTTCTCCTCATGTTAGCTGTCGGAACTCTCCTTCCTCCAAGGCTTTCTGAATCATACTTTCCTTCAGGGACCCATGTGCATTTTTCTAGAATGGAAAGCTCTTTCAGAAGCCTTTCTCCATCATTGGCATGTGCTTCGGATTCTGCCCCATCCCATACAGGCCAAGCATCTAGTTCAGACTAGGTCCATAGTAGCCATGGGCAGTGAAGAGTCAATTTGTCCTCAGGATTTTGTCTTTTCTTCCCATGGGCCCTCATGAGGATGATACTATATACATCCCATTGTTGAATCAGTATAGGTCAATTCTGCCATTGCTGGCTGGTTGGGATGACCTTGGAAGAAAGCTGAGACTTGTGGGGGAATACCTCTGGAACCTTTTTCCCTAGCTCAACCTCCCTCCAGTGTTCACACTCTAAGATTCAAATTCATTCTCAATTTTTTTCCACTCTAGGAAGATGCTAGCATGTGTAGGAAGCACCTTCTGATGGTCAGACCCTGATAGAGTTTATATATATATATAATATATTATATATATATATATATATATATATATATATTTGTGGTTGTGTAATAGGCTCCTGCAGTACCTTGGATGCTGTTCCACTAAGTTTTCTATTCTGCTTCACCTCCTTCTTCATAGCGAGGCCTTTGGCCTTGGTGCCTTCTATGAAGAGACCATTCGGGAGCTAGATGCCCGGCGAGCTGACCTCTTGGCTAAGACTCCAGAGGCAGTTGAGGAGCCAGCTGAAGATACCTCTGGCATCATTAAGATGGCTATCAAGTTTGACCGGTAGGTTTCTAGTATACTCCAGTTGCCTAGGGGTTTCGGTGGCTGTTATATGTGAATAATGTCAAGTTTAGGAACTTCAGGTCTCCTTAGTGTGGATACTTGTTCCCAGTCTTCAGCTTCCCAAGTAGGTGCTTTTTGTTACTGTTTTTTGCTTTGTTTTTGAGACAGGGTTTCTCTACATAGCTCTGGCTGACCTGGAACTCAGTATGTAGACCTGGCTGGCCTTGAACTCTCAGAGATCCACTTGCCTCTGCCTCCAAAGTTCTGAGATAAAAGGCAGGTGCCACCTCAAGGCTTGTTACTTTTTTGTTGTTGTTCCAAGACAGGGTTTCTCTGTGTAGCTTTGGCTGTCCTGGAACTCACTATCTAGACCAAACTGGCCTTGAACTCACAGAGATCTGCCTGCCTCTGTCTCCTGAGTACTGGGATTATATGCACATAACACTATGCTCAGATTTTTGTTACTGTATTATTTAAGACAGTGTCTCATTTAGCCCAGACTAACCTTGAACTTACTATGTAGCTGTTGATGACCTGATCCTCTTGCCCCCCCCCAAGAGAAGGTGTTTTCAGGGAAGATAGTCCCCAAAAGCCTGGGCAGTATGGGTGGGGGCATATTTTTCTAGGAGAGACAGAATTGAGCCCCACTTTTTCTCGACCCACACATTTCCTTTCACAACTTAGAACAGAGAGATGGGTCTTCTGTCCCTTGGTCTGTGCTTTTCCCCTGGAGTTCCTCAGTGATTTTAGGAACCTTGCCTTTCCTTGACTCTGTACCCCTGCCTACATCACTGCCACTCACTGGCCAGTGGTGACCTCTCTAGGCAGAAGTAGCCTTTGTCTGATTCTTGTCTTACATTTGACTCAGCTTCAAATGGTACCCTCATTCTTGTCCTCTGCCATCTGCCTCTGAGCCTTCTCTGTCTCCATACCCAGATCAGGAGCCAGTCTTACCTGGCAAGAACTTGAGGTGGGGTTAAGAGGACAGCTGGTGGACAGTCATATGCCAGAGAGAGTTCCCAGGGAAGACGAAATATGTCCCTTTCACACTGTCACAGACTGCCTCTGAAGCCAGAGTTTATTGTGTCTGTAGCAGAGCAGATAACCCTGACACTCGCTAGATGGACTCATAGTAGGCACTGAGCTAGAGCTCTTAGCCCCATTGTATAGCCACTTCCATTCCTACCTCCACTCATTCCCTCAGATCTTATCTTAAAAGGCAAAGTGAACCTGCTTTCCTGGCTGCTGAGGGCTGTTTTCCAGGCTGCAGCTCAGAGAACTGGGAGTTCTCACATATGCACTCCTTACTATTCTAAGCATGTAGAAGCCCATCTTCCCTTTAGATAAAAACCTAGGTTGCAACTGCTTGTAGAACAAGAAGGAGGTGGGTACAAAAGTCTTGGGGCAGCAGCCTGATATCTCAGTTTCTCCAGTTCCTGTAGCACCTATCAGTGGCTCATTGGTGGCTCTTGCTAAGGGATAGAATAGAAATGGTGAATGGGCCTTAACTATTTCTCCTCCTTTCCCTAGGAGAGCGTATCCACCCCAAATTACCCCCAAGATGTGCCTGCTGGAATGGTGTCGGAGAGAGAAGTTGCCACAGCCTATGTATGAAACAGTGAGTTTTTCTTGCTGTTGCCTGTATGGCATCCAACCACAGTGCTTCCTACACTAGTATCATCACCCCAGTACACTCACAGCTTATACACTCAGCTCTAGGCTGCTTTGTTAGCATCTGAACTTTATTTCCATAGATGTGCCTAAGTTGCTAGTAGTAGGGATGATTACTGATAGCACTTTACCTCTGACCTTGGGCTTATTGTCCAATTCTGGAGATAAATCCTTGGATTGGGTACAGAATTATGCCCACACATGTGGCCCTTGGGATGAAAACCTTGAGATAGACTTGCTTCACTTCCTTTGGTCCCTGTGGCTGCTCTGTCTTTCCTACTGGCCTCCTGGCCTCCTGGTTTACACTTTCTGGGCTAAGTGACATTTGGAAAACAAATCTAATCTCTGTCTCTTTTGTTTAGGTTACTAGCTCCCCAGAACACAAGACCCCAAGTACCTTGCTGTTTCATCTCTTCCACTCAGTTTTCTACTCTAGCCACATCCCCTGATCCCTCTGCCAGATGTACCTGTTTGCCCCCACCCTTGTCCCTTCTCAGTCCTTTGCCATCTGGCGAACTCCTTTCTCCTGGGAACTGGCCCACATAGAAGTCAGTAGGCAGAGCCCCGTGGTCAGATAAGGGCTCTAATGGTCCTTTGTTTAGTTCAGTGACAGAACTCTGACACACTTGATATCACTGTCAATTTGCATAACTGCCTTTTTCCCCCTGAAGGATACAGCAGGTACTTTCACATGGGCGGAGCATGTGATCATGCAGCCTTCATTTGACTTAAGTTAGAAGTACTTCCCTTTCATTTGTGTGCTCTTCATGTGACAAGGCAGGTGGGCAATCTACTCTGTTTCCTTTGCTCTCTCTGCACCAGGTTCAACGACCCATAGATCGAATGTTCTGCTCTGTTGTCACTGTTGCAGAGCAAAAGTACCAGTCCACACTGTGGTAAGTTTCTCATCAGATGGTGTGGGGATCCAAGTCTACTTTTGGTCTAGGAGAGTTGGGTGTATCATTTGTGAGGGCACTGGATGATGATGTGAGGGCAGTGGTTTTATCAGAATCTCTTCAAAGGATGAGACTCGGGACTTCAGGGCTATAGTCCTGCTGTTTACTTGCTTCATTAATCTTTGCTTCATTTACCCAGGGACAAGTCTAAGAAACTGGCAGAACAGACTGCAGCTATCGTCTGTCTGCGGAGTCAGGGCCTCCCCGAGGGTCGATTGGGTGAGGAGAGCCCCTCCTTGAACAAGCGCAAGCGAGAGGCCCCTAACCAAGATCCTGGGGGTCTCAGAGTTCAGGAGCCAGCACTACCTGGGGAGATATGCAAGAAGCCATTTGTAACCCTGGGAAGTAGTGAAGATGATCTTCTGGAAGGCTGTTGACTACTGTCCCTGCCCTTGTCACCAGTTGGGGGACTGATGTGATGGTGGTTATGGGTGCTGGGGCCTAAACCAGATGCCATTGGACAGTTTGCTGGCCCTTGCCATGAAGAAGTTAGAGGTCTTAGCCCAGGCCATCAGTCTGAAACAAGTGCCAAGGAATGTCCAGCGGTAATACTATCTCCTCTCATAGGTCTAAATATCTAAGCCAAGTTCCCAGTGACCTGAATGTTTTGTTTTGTTTTGTTTTGTTTTTTTGAAAATAAGATTTTCAGGCCTCACCTCTAACTTGACATTGGTACTGTGCAATAAAGACAACCTGACTTTCATCTATGGCCAACTGCTTCAGCCTTGGACTATATCCTGGCATAATTATTCTACTTCTACCCTCTGTGCAGAGCTGGAGAGTCCCAAAGCATTCCTCTTGCATGTAGGGGATGAGTGGACCTTTGGGGTCCACTGGATTGTAGTGAAAGCTGTAAAGGACCAAGAAAACCATTTTAATGGTGGGAAACCTGAGGTGTAAATCATCAGTTGACTTTCCTGCTGAGAGGTTCTGTGTAATCGCAGGAAAAAACAAGGGTGTCTGATACCCCTTAACTGGGCCAACCTAGTTGGAGGGGTGGTGGGTGGTGGTAAGGGCCCCAGAGTCTCCTTTATACCTTACAACTAATTTGACTCAGACCTGATGAAGTGCTTGTTCAGGGCAGGGGCCACCTGGGGGCTGCTGATGGCAGCAATTTGGCTTTTGTGAAATGCAGCATTCACAGATTATACAGTCACTTTCCCCACCCCAATCCTACTTGAGGTGGAAGGAAGTGGTAGATTCTCTTTAATTTCCTCCTGGCAGTGAGAAGCAAACAAACAGCTACCACCACATTTATTGGGGCCTCCCCACTCCCCTGCTGGGAGGGGTGGCCTGACCAAAGGTCTCTGCCCCGCCCCACCCCAGCTTCCTCTGCTGTAAACAGGCTGTGTGACCTTCCTTTTGCCAGGCTATATGGGGGGAGGATTCCCCTCTAGACCAAACCTGTCTTTTCCACAAGTCCCCTGGGACAGCCTCATCACCCTGCATCAGCCTGCAGCCCCTGACCCTGCCTGTCTCTGAATCAAAGGTTTTGTTAGTTAGGCTTTGCCTTTTTCCATTGACACCCACACTTGCTCTTTTTTGTTAGATAATGATGGCATACTTCCAGAGGCCTCTCAGAGCCCCTTGCATTTTGACGTTGGGTTACTTACTCACTTCTGGTAATCTGCCCCATAGTGGGATCAGTTGTCCTCTGCTCATGTGAGCTGGCCTGTGATAGGGTACTATGTGGCTTTGTGTTTCTGCTTGCTGGGACACTGCATTAACTTTTTATCCTAGTACCGTCAGAGTAGGGGGCCCCACTAAGGAGGAAGATGATTTTGGTCTGATCTCAGTCATCAAGATTTAGAAAGTTTGTATCTGGATTTGTTTGTTTCTACTAAACCTACCTTAAAATTCTCCCTTTACTTTTCCTTATACTTAAGACTGGAAGTAGGAAGATCAAGGGCCCAGAGGACCACTTCCTCCAAGCATGCTGGGAGAGGATTCTGGGGACAAAGCATCAAGTGCATTCTAAGCGGTCCTGGGCATTGGTATCAAGCCTCTTCTCCCACTAGTGTGGTTTTCCTGGGGAAACCCCTTCCTTGGCAAGGTCAGACTCATTTTCTCTGCTACAGGAAGCAGAGACAAGGGTAGAGTGCTGCTAAGATTCAGGTTGTGTTGAGGGGGAGGAAGGGGAAGGAACTCTGAGGACCCTGCAGAGAGGCTTAAAGCCAGCTGCGGAGGGTTGGTTAGTTTGTGTGCAATGATGGGGGATAGGTGGCAAAGATCCTGGATGGATGTTTTGATCCTCATTCTCAAACAGTTCCAAACAATTTCTTCATTATCATTAGCATGATGTTAAACTCTGTGACCTGACCAAGATCTGGGACTGACTGAGAGGCCCACTCAAGCCAGAAGCCATTGTCTCCTCCTAGAATAATTCCTAGGCTAGTAGTAGCATCCACCCATTCATGTCCTTGATTGACGTGTATTCTCCTTAGCACATCACATTATGAGGGTCTTTTTTTTTTTAAAAAAAAAAAAAAAGTATCTTGTACAGTCCAAGCTAGCTTTTAACTTTATTTACTTATATTTTATTTATTCTTTATTACGTGTGTGGGGTGATGCATCTGGATAGCAGAGGATGACTTTGTGGAGTCATTTGTCTTACTTGGTTTCCAGGGATCAAACTCAGGCTTGTGTGGCAAGTGCCATCTCGTTACCCCTTGTACAGATTTTTCTTTTTAGAGTTTATTTTTACTTCCAGCTTCATACTGTGCTGGGGATTGAATCCAGGATGCAGTCTTGTAACTGTCTTAGTTAGGATTTCTATTGATTCAACAAAGTACCATGGCCAAAAAGCAAGCTGGGAGAGGAGAGGGCTTATTGCTGTTCATCACTAAAGGAAGTCAGGACAGGAACTCAAACAGGGCAGGATCCTAGAGGCAGGAGCTGATGCAGAGGCTATGGAGGGGTGCTGCTTACTGGCTTGCTTCCCCTGGCTTGCTTAGCCCACTTTCTTATAGAACCCAGGACCAGCAGCTGAGGTGTGGCACCACCCACCATGGACTGGGCCCTTCCCCATTGATCACTAAATGATAAAATGCCTTACAGCTGGATCTCATGGAGGCATTTCCTCAAATGAGGCTCCAACTGCTGATGACTTTAGCTTGTGTCAAGTTGACACACAAAAGCAGCCAGTAAACTGACTTACATCCTCAGTGACAATTATTATTCTGCCCCCCCAAAAGGGTTTGTTATATAGCCCAGCTGGCCTGAAACTTGTTATGTAGACCACACTGGCTTCCAACTTGTGGGGAATCCTTAGTCTAGCAGGAGAAGACAAAGTGATGACCTGGGTTCTCATTACTCTCTGCTGACTTTATGCTGACTTTAGTAACTAATGTTTTGAGGTTGTAGTTGACTGGTCTTAACCTATCTATCCAAACTGAAAAACTGCTCAGGGGCAGTCCTTTTCCCTATGGCCAGCATTGGCATGGGGGTAGAGAGCAGGCACAGCAAACTAAAATAAGAGTTTAGAGTCTAGAGTAGGGGGCATGTTAATATGGCACAGAGGGGAAGAATTTCTAAACTTGAAGGTTCCTGGTTTTCTCTAGTATGAAACAAGAGACTGGGCTGGGCTAAACTGTACCATCCCATGGCTCCAAGGCATGGAAGGAGCTTTTGCAGTAGAGTCCATAGCCAGGCCTTTGGCAACAGAGGAAAGAAAAAGGGTTATTTTGACTCCAGAGACCCTCCACAGTCTCTGCCTACTCTGAACTTCTATCTACTTCTATCTTCAGCATCCCCCCACACCAAAAGTTCTGCAGATGGAATAGATGATGAGCAAGAGCTTTGTGTGTGGCGGGGGAGTTTTGGCCCTAGCCGGGGAAGAGTGAAAAGAGTATGCATATATGAGGAGGGGAGCCTTTGTGTGTGTTGGGGGGAATTTTCATGACCTACAGGATCCCATTTTGATCTCTCCCTGCCCCCCACAGTCCACTCTACCTTTTTTTTTTTTTTTTAACCAAAGATAGTGACTCATTTCCTACAATTGATTCTTACCTCTGCTGAGCCTTTATCGCTGTGTTAGAGGCTTAGTTTACCCCAAACCAGAAGCCTTCCCTACAACATGACCCCTTTCTGGATATTCTCAAGTACTGGGAAAAAAGATCTATTGCTGAGCATTTAATAAATGGATAGAAGCTACCATCTGTAGCTTCTCTGTGATCCCTTATGAAGTGTTGGAATTGACAGGCCAGGGTCTACATTCTGCCTCCCTAGCCAGATTTTGATTTTTTTTAAAGATTTATTTATTTTGGCTTTATGCACATGAGTGTTTTGCCTACTTTTATTTATGTGTACTACATGTGTGCCTTGTGCCTGTCAATCCAGAAAAGGGCATCAGATCCCTTGGAAGTTACATGGTTGTGAGTCAGCATGTCGGTGCTGGGAACAAAATCCAGGTCCTGTGGAAGAACAGCAAGTATTGTTAATCACTGCTCCTCTGTCTCTACTTAGCCTAATGGGCTGAGCCCAGGTTCAGGTGGTCATAGCGGAGTGAGGGTAGACGGGTCCACTGTCTTAGTCTGAGTTCTAAGTGTGTGTCTACTAATGGGACTGAAGTTGCTGTGAGCCTAATGGGGAGATGGAAGTAAGCTGACCAAAATTTGGGGACCTTGTAGGATAGTAGTTGAAAAGTTCAGGCATTATGCTGGCCTGCCTCTGTTACCTGGCAGAATCCACTCAGGCAGTACCCTGGTCAGCCCAGGGTTCCATGGGAACTAAGTCTACACGAAGGTGTAGAGGACCCCTTTAAAAAATAGACCCCTGCCCACTTATGCTCTCTTCTCTCCTCTCCTCCCCTCTTCTCTCTCTGCCCACCTCCTCTCCTCTCCTCTCCTCTCCTCTCCTCTCCTCTCCTCTCCTCTCCTCTCCTCTCCTCTCCTCTCCTCTCCTCTCCTCTCTCTCTCTCTCTCCTCTCCTCTCTCCTCTCCTCTCCTCTCCTCTCTCCTCTCCTCTCCTCCTCTCCTCTCCTCTCCTCTCCTCTCTCTCTCTCTCTCCTCTCCTCTCCCTCTCCTCTCTCCTCTCCCTCTCCCCTCCCCTCCTCTCCCCTCCCCTCTCTCCTCTTCTCTTCTCTCTGCCTCTTCTCGTACACTTTCACTGCCTCTCTCTCGAGACTGGCCATGGCGGTCAGCCATTAACCCTGTTCCTCTTCTCTCTTAGTCTCTCTACTCTGCTGGGCCTATAATAAACTGGTAATGTATTCTCTTAGTCTCATGTCTGATCTTGCGCCCTTATTTCAAATTTAAGCAAAAGAATAACAGTAGGATCATGTGAACTAGTTGGTACACCTATATAGCCTGCCTCGAACAAAAGGTTGCAGAGCTGATGTAGCATTTGTTCTCCTAGTTTCATAATCTTTAGGTTAGACTCTCATAAGGCAGGAGAGCTTTTTGTGAAGTATTTTCACCCATCTAATATGTTAATTCTGTCTGCATTTCTTGTTTGTTTGTTTTGAAACAGGACCTTATGTACCCCCAAGTTGTCCTCAGACTTACTATGTAACACAGAATGACCTTGAGCTCCAGATTTTTTTGCCTTCACCTTTCAAGTGCTGGGATTATGGGCAGTTGCCACTAGGCCTGATTGCTTTCTGTTCTGCTGCTTTTAATGTCTGCAGCCAAGTGTTCCATATAGAACTGACTATGTTAGTCTCCTGCTTTAAACCCTTGTGTGTCCCTACTGTCCTCAGGATAAAGTCCAAACATCACACAGTGACCTATTGTACTCTGCCCTCCCTCTCAGAGTCACCTTTAACTACTGCCCACTGTTCTCTTTCTGGAACAAACTTTGCTCATCTTTTGTCTGGCTCTCCAGATCCTACTAGCCTATGAGGCCCTGTAGTTTTGGGTGTGTGGGTGGGTGGTGAATGTCCTCAGAGCTCCTACCATAGCTCTAATCTCTTCGCACAGTAATTATATATTTGCTATTCCTCTTTCCTAACCCTGAAGGGAGATTATCTCTGTATCTCCAGGTCCTGTATAAGTACTGGGTTAAAGCCCTGAGCAGGAATGAACCAGTCTAAGATGAATGGCTCACAGTCTCAGAACATTCCTTGCTCTTCTGAACCTAGGCTTAGTTGGGCCTCACGAGTAGCCCAGGAATCACTGAGATACCGAGATCTTTGCCAGGAGCTTATCTTTGTCACATTCTCCCAGGGGCTTTTTGTGAGTAGTATGAGATGTGCTGGGGGGAGGGTGTGATTGGCTTCTCCCAACTCCCTCCCTCCCTCTCTTTCTCTGAGGGGCAGGTTTCGAGACAGGGTTTCTCTGTATTGTTTTGGAGCCTGTCCTGGAACTCACTTGGTAGACCAGGCTGACCTCGAACTCACAGAGATCCTCCTGCCTCTGCCTCCAGAGTGCTGGGAGTAAAGGTGTGTGCCACCAACGCTCAAAGCCCGACCCCAACTCCCTCTCTTAATCATGCCCCAAGTAAACATGATTGAGTCCCCAGACTCCAAGGTATGATGTTTTGGGCCATCCCCTGTTTCACAGGGGCAGGTGGGCTCTTTGGGGTGGAGCCAAAATTGAAAATGGGTTCTTTTGACAGTGTCACTTCCCATATGTGGTCATTCGCTCCGTGTCACAATACCTCTCAGTTTCGTGGTTGTGTACGGGGACGCAGAAGTCAAGGGGCCTTTCCTCTGTGAATGCTCAACTTCCATCGGGGACCAGCTCTGGCCCCTGTTTTAAGTGAAACCTAGAATGCACTGTGTTCTCTCTCAAGAGATCAGTATCTGGGCCGGCTAGTGGGGACAAAGGCACTGCCATTGAAGCGGGGGTGGGGTGGGGCGACCACAGGGGTGGATCTGAATCAACTCTAGACTTGTCTCTCAAGGTTTCTTTCAGCTTCACCTAAATTTCCCTAGAAGCTCGAGCCGATCCCTGACCTCTCGAGACTTCGCCACTGAAGTTGGTATGGAGGGATGAGGGAATGAGTGGTGTATAAGTATATAAGTAACCCTGACATGGTCTGATGCATCTTCTTTAAACGAGGAGGAAAGACCTCGGTGAGGGCAAATACCAGGATACCCAGGACCCTAGGGTTCTACTGCCCCTTCCTCGACGGGAGTTCCGCCCAACGGGGAAAGGGACGGTCTCCAATTGGCCTATGGTGGGTTCCCAATCTAATTAGACAACGCAATTGGTCCCTACACTCATCTTAGAAATTGCGGAAGAAATAGACTAACTACAACTCCCGAGAGGGAGCAGGGCTCCACAGCTCCTTGTTCACGTGACTTCCTCCTTGCCGAGGATTCACGCGATAGGCCTGTGAGGAGGCGGGGCCCATGACTGTCAGCGGAGCCTGCGGCCTATGGGCCGCCCCGTCGGATGGGAGCGCGGCGGGGGGCGGGGCGGGGCTGGGCGCGCTGCTGGGCGCTGGAGCGCGCCCGCGGCGGCGGCGGTGGCGGCAGTGCAGTCGGCTGTGGGAGGGGGGGCGGGGAACCTTGGTTGAGGCGACCGTGGCTGTTAGGCTAGGCACCCTCGACTGGCGGCGGAGGCGGAGGCGGCTCCTGGTGCGGCGGGGCGCTCGGCCAGCTTTCTAGGTCGGAACGGAACGGAACGCTCGGCTTCGCGGGCCCCGCCCGGAAAGTTTGCTGTGGAGCCGCGACCTCCTGGCCGGCGCGGCCCAGCATGAAGCGGCGCTGAGGAGCCGCCGCGGCCGCCTGAGGAGGAGCCGCAGCACCCGGGGCCACGCCGATGACTACTGCAAACTGTGGCGCCCACGACGAGCTCGACTTCAAACTCGTCTTTGGCGAGGACGGGGCACCAGCGCCGGTGTCCCAGGTCTCGCGGCCTGCAGGTGGGTACTGGGCCATCCTGGACTGTGGAGCGTGCCCTCCCCGCGCTCCCGCCGGCTCGCCTTTCCCCGGGTCCCCCCTGGTGCGTGCGTGTGGTGAGTGAAGCCTGATTTAATTTGAGGAGGAGAAGGCGTGTGGTTCGCGGCGACGTGGAAGTGGCTTGGCTGGAAGCGAAGCCGCAGGGAACTCGACTCCGGGAGGCCAGTGGCCGATAGACGCCCGGAGTTTGGTGGCAGAGGGTTCGGGCCAAAGCCCCAAGAGGTTTCTGGTTGTTGCTGCCGTGCCAGCGTGGTGCTGAGGAAACGTCCCCGAGAAGCTAGCGTAAGCGCGCTTAGCTGTTCTTAGGTTGCTCCTGAAATTTTTTATTTGAAAGATACGTACTCTTGTAGTGAAGGAACCTTTTAAAATTCGTATGTTTTCTTAAATTTACTTTGCTAGGAGAGCAACACATTTGAGAAACTGTTCCATTTTGCAAATTTATATTCTACACTTAATTTCAAGTATATTATAACGGACTTTTCTGAAAACTGGGTTTTACTTGAGCAAAGTGTTTCTGGAGATTTTTTTTTTAAGTTAAGATGCTTTTTTTTCTTAAATCCCCCAAGAATGTACTAGAAGTCAACTTTTGTTTTAAGAGAAAGGTTTTCTCAGAAGATTTTTTTAAAGCCGGGCACCATAATGCTTGCAGGTCAGACCAGTCAGGAAATAGAAACGGGATGATGACTGGGGACTTAACGCTCTCCTGTGACCTGGTTTGGAATGGTGTGGTTCATTAAGTTCAGTTTCCCTATTACATATGTAACAGAACTTAGAAAAGAAGATGTATAAGAGTATCTCTGTTTATTCTTTCCAGTATTAGTGAGTTACTAACTGTTGTTCATATTATATTGAAGTCCAGTAGATTGGTTTCCCAGAGTTACCTTGAAGGAATTTTTGTTTTGTAAGCTGAGTCTCTAGGTGATACATTACCTATTTTATTGGTTCCTTTTCAGCCTTTATATATTAGATGGCCTTTTTCAATGTAATAAATAATTATAATAGTTAAGTGTTGGCTGTGTTTATTTTCAGTGCCATTTACATTAATTGAGCCAAGCTTATATTGAAGACACTACTGGATACTTAGTTGTGTAGTGTTGTTACATTGATGCAAAAAGTACTGGGCTTCTGAAGGAAATTGGGAAATAGATGAAAAAGACACATAGCCCAAATAACTGAATTATTAGGCAAACTGAATTTCATCTATAAATTAGATAAAAGAAACAGGCCCGGCGGGGTGTATTGAGACGATGACATTGAATTGTACTTAGATTATGGAGATTTAAAAAAAAAAAAAGAACTTGTTTGAGTGAATTTTTAGGAAGTTTGTAACTGGATTTGGTTTTTTTTTTTTTTTTTTTTTTTTTGGTTTTTCAAGACAGGGTTTCTCTGTGGCTTTGGAGGCTGTCCTGGAACTAGCTCTTGTAGACCAGGCTGGTCTCGAACTCACAGAGATCCACCTGCCTCTACCTCCCGAGTCCTGGGACTAAAGCCATACGCCACCACTGCCCGGCCTTGTAACTTGATTTGTAATTGTAATTCCCAGAGGTAGTTATGAACAGTTTTATTTTTATTTTTTTTTATCAGAAGCCCACTTTAAAATATTCTGGGAGGTTTTCTTCCTCTTGTCTTTCATTTTTTTGTTTTTCTATCATTTCTTTCTTAGATAGTCTCTAGTTTCGAGTGGTCTCCTGTCTCATCTTCCAACTGCTTGGATTGGAGGCATGTGCCACCATATTCAGTGTTTCTTAAAAATATTTGTTTCCAACAGGGTGGTGCACACCTTTAGTCCCAGCACTCAGGAGGCAGGCCATCTCTGTGAGTTGGAGGCTAGCCTCGTCAGGGCTGTTACACAAAGAAACCCTGTCTCAAAACAAACAAAAAAATTGTTTCCCATTATGGTGAAATTCATATGAAAAAAATAAAACTTTTTGCTTTTGTATTTTATTGAGACATTGTTTCACTATGTATCACAGGCTAGCCTAGAACTCACTACATAGCCCAGGCTGGCCTCAAAATGGAAGCATTCTTCCTGCTTCATCCTCAGAGTACTGGGATAACTGAAGTAAGACACCACCCTCAGCTGTTTTATTTAACACAGTTGTTGAATTTTAATGAGTAATGCCACTTAAGTGTTAAATCAATACTTTTTTTTTCATGGTAATTAGTATTGTTTTGGTTCTTTGGCTGTTCCATAAGATAGTAAATCTTGGTAATTTTGGCCTACATTGGTTCTACCTTTCTCAGAAGGTTTGAGAATAGATAGAGCACATTGAAATTTCCATACAGTGAAAAGGCTTTTGAAAAATTCTTTGTGAAGGCTGAACATGGTGGCAAACACCTTGAATCCCCCAGCCCTTGGGAAGCAGAGGTAGGTGGAGATCTCTCAGAGTTCAAGGCCAGCCTGATCTACATAGAGACTTCCAGGACAGTCATTTTTTCTTTTTTTTTAATATCAAACTATTTTGTTAAACTTTTTCCTAGTATCTAGCTTCATATATCCCAGTAAGTAGAGATTTTAGAAACATTAATGTGGGGTGTCAGGCAAAGTATTTAATGTAACTCAGTGTTGTGTTTGTAATCCAGGTACTTCAGAGGAGGTAGAGGCAGGCAGACCATAACAATTTTGAGGCTAATGTGGTTTATGTAGAGAATTCCAGGCTATCCAGAACTATATGGTAAGATCTTGCTCAGAAAACCAATAAACAATAAAAACCACCTATGTTTAGTGCATTCCATTATTATGAAGAACAGCTTCTAGTATTCCAATGTATTGTTTGCAGCTCTCTGGTTTAGTTTGCTGTTCTAATTGTTATCTTAAAATTCAGTTTGTTTTTGTGTGTGTGCATACATATGTGGGTGTGAACTTGTAATGTGCAAGTTACAGGTCATCCTCAGGTGTCATTCTCAGTAACATTGCCCTCCTGTTTTGGCATAGGTCTCTTCATTGGTCTGGAGCTTACCAATTAGATTTATCTATCTAGTGAACCCCGGGGATCCTTGTGTCTCTGCCTCTCCAATGCTGAGGTCACACCCAGCATTTTAAATTTGGTTCTGGGAACCAACCTTAGGTCCTAATACTTGTGATGCAAGGGCTTTACCTACTGAATTCTCTCTCCATCCTATTTATTTAGACAAGGTCTTCCTATATTATCTCCTAGCTGTCCTCTCACTATATACTGGAGGATGATCTTGGAACCATTTCATGTGATCCTCCTATTTCTACTTCCCAAATGGTAGAATTATAAGCATGTCTTACCACATGTACCTATTCAATTTCAGTTTATTTGAGACAAGGTCCCACAAAACATAAGCTTGAACTCACTCAAAGTTTTTGTGTGTATGCTTTGGAGTGTGTGTGTGTCTGTGTGTGTGTGTGTGTGTGTGTGTGTGTGTGTGTGTGTCTGTGTGTCCATGTGTCCATGTGTACACATGGAGGCCAGAGGAGGAAGTGCAGTGTTCCGCTTTATCATTCTATATTATTCCCTTGAAGTCAGTGTCTTTCACTGAACCTGAAGCTATGCTGGTGGCCAGTGAGCCCTAAACAATACAGTCTCTATCTATCTCCCACCTTGCTGCAGTTATAGGCAGTTGTGAACCACCCATTGTGGATCCTCATAATTGTTGAGCTATGTTTCTAGCCCCGAAATTCATTAAATATTTTTAGTCCAAAATGAGAATCACCAGAAGAAATGCATGCTACATTCAGTATAATATTTTATCTACTGCTGTTTTTGATGAGAAGAAATATCTTTGCCATATAATGTATTTATGCAAGAAATTTACATAATCCCCTCAAATATGAATAGCTCAGGCTATTCTCAAACTCATGGTAGTTTTCCTGTCTTAGCCACACCTACTACACAGGTTTTTCATGTGTAAACTTGAGGGGTTTTTCCTAGATAGAGTCTTTGGCTGTAATTTACTTTGGGTAGTGCTCTGTCAGTGCTGTCAATATAATTTACTGTCTCTTTGATAAATTATCTTCTAATGTCCCAGTTTTTATTTTTTGGGTACAGTCTTATCATGTAGTCCAAGCTGGTCTTGAATTTATAACCTTCTGTCAGTGTCCCTTATGCCAGGATGGCAGAACTGTGCCACCATGCCCAGCTCAGTTATTATTTTCACTAAATGCTTTTGTTTAGTCCATTGTAAATGGGGTAATACACATGTCACAAAACTCACAACTGCTTGTAATTCCAGCTCCAGGGAGGTCTCACACCTTTGGCCTCTGTAGGTGCCTGCACTCACATGACCATACCCACACAATTTAAAGTAATAAAATCTTAAAAAACAAAACAAAAAAACCCCACAAAACTGACATGAGTTGGAGTATTTGGTCTTAGGTATTTTTATTTTATTCTTTAAGAGTTTTTTTTTTTTAACATATTATATATGGATGTTTGTGTGTATATCTGTGCTCTATATACAAGCAGTGCTCTCAGAAGCCAGAAGTGGGATTGGAGTTACAGATGGTCATAAGCCACTGTGTAGGTCATGGGAATCTAATCCAGGTTCTATGGAAGAGCAGTCAGTACTCTGAGCTCTTAACTGCTGAGCTGTCTCTCTTCACTCCAGTTTCATTACTTTTTTTAAAAAATTCTGGGCATGGCTATACACACCTGTAATCCCAACATTCAGAAGCCAGAGGCAGGAGGATCTCTGTAAATTCAAGGCCACCCTGGTCTCCACAGTGGAGTTCCAGGACAAGCAGGGCTACATAGATACATAGACCTTATTTAAAAAAAAAAAAAATTATTGGTACATTTACTTTGTGTGTGTGTGTGATGCATGTGGGGGTCAAAAGACAACTTGGGAATCAGTTCTCTTTTTCCACTGTGTGAGTTTCAGGGTTAAAAGTCAGGTTTTCAGGCTTGATAGCAGTCTTACGCCTCTAAGCCTTCTGGCGAGCCCTATTTTGAAGCGAGATTCATTCAATGATCATACAAGTATAATTAGATGAAAAAAGGGAAGTTTATTATGATTTTCTGTAATATTTGTACAGCTCATTTATTAGGTATTGTAGAAGAGAATTTGATTGCTGCTAATACATATTTTCATACCATAGGCTAGATTTTTCTGTAGACTTGTATGCAGTGAGAGTATGTATTGAGTAATTGAATCAGTGGTTAACATTTCACTGTTTACTTGAAATAATAGTTTAATATTACGCTTTTGTGTGTTTGTTTTGTTTTGAGGTAGGGTCTTGTGTATGCCAATCTGGGCTATCTAACCAAAACTGATCTTGAACTCCTGATCCTGCTGCCTCCACTTCCCAAGTACAGGGATTACAAGCTTGCACCATTTTTCTTAGCTTTATTTATTTAGTTCCTTTAAGATAGGGTCTCACTTTGTAATCCTAGCTGGCCTGGAACTCACCATGTAGACCAGGTTAGTCAGGAACTCATAGAGATTCTCCTGCCTTTGCTCCTCAAGTACTGGGATTAAGGGAGTGTTATCACCAAGCTTAGCTGTTTTATTATTTTTATTATAATTTACATTTTTGATTTATTTTTAATTTTTTGAGAAAGGGTCTCGTATAGTCCAAGCTGTCCAAGCTGTCGTAGGCTTGGATTATTCTCTAGTGCTGGGATTACAGGTGTGGACCATCATGCACTGTTTGTTTCACACTTTTCTTGATGGGGATGGAAGCTGCTCCTAAGGATACTAGCAAAGTTGTGTGGTAGAGATAAGTAAGTGTATTTTAGTGAGTATGAGGAAAACCCAGGGGGAAAAAAGTAAGAGTGGTAATTGCTTTGTTAAAAACATTGATCTAAACTGGCTGTTGGTGGCATATGCCTTTAATCCTAGCACTCCGGAAGGCAGAGGCAGACAGATCTCTGAGTTTGAGGCCAGTCTGGTCTACAGAGTTCCAAGACAGGCTCCAAAGCAATACAGAGAAACCCTGTCTCAAAAAACAAAACAAACAAACAAAAATTGATCTGTCTGGGCAGTGGTGGCACTCACCTTTAATCCAAGCACTCAGGAGGCAGAGGCAGGTAGATCTCTGAGTTCCAGGCCGGTCTAATCTACAGAGCAAGTTCCAGGACAGCCAGGCCTATCTATACAGAGAAACCCTGCCTTAAGCTAACTGAATGAATGAATGAATGAATGAATGAATGAGCGAGCTGACTAAACAAATAAATAGACAGATAAATAAATTCAGTTAATGTCAGGCATGATGATGTATACCTGTAACCCTAGCACTTGGATAGTGGAAGCGGGGTGGATCAGGAGTTCAAGATAAGCCTGTAATTATTAGATACAAAGTTTGAGGCCATCCTGGGCTACCTGAAATTCTGTTTCCAGAAACCAGTAATATAAGGACTGTTATGCAAGTCTGAAGACCTGGGTTTCAAGTCTGAAAACCCTGAACTCCCTGTAAAGATGTAAGGAAAGACCTGATTTCCAAGGTTCTGACCTCCATATGTCCATATGCATGCTGTGATATGCCTACACTAATGCATCAGACATACATACATACATACAGTAATTTTAAAAATAAGAAACCAACAAGACAAAACAAAATCCTATGTTTATCTTTAAATTTTTAAAATGTTTTTTGTGTCTGCATGCACTGCTACAGTTTGTGTTTTGAGGACCGAGACAACTTGAGGGAGTGTCAGTACTCTCCTTCCACTCTGTAGGCTCTAGGAATTGAACTCAGCTTGTCGCCTTGGAGGCAAGCACTTTTACTTGCTGAGATACCAGGCTGGCCCTCAGTCTTTTGTTTTCATCACATTGTGTTTTGGGACTGGGCCTTGGGTTTGTGTGTCTGATTTTTGTTTGTTTTTCTTACCAATATTGTAGTCTTTTTATTTCTAAAAACGCATCTGTAATGTTACTGCTACTGATTTTACTTCAGTTTGCAATACAATTTAAAATTGTACCAGTCTTCAGAGAGCTTTCTTCTTATAGCTGCAACCTTCCAGAGATAGGTTAAAATTCTTCTGTAAAATATTTCACAATGATAGTAGATGGGTTCCTGGAGATAGTGACTTTCTCAGTAGTTACAAAGGTAGAAAGGCCCCACATTGTGTTAATTTTAGAGCAGTCTTCATTATCTGCTGCTTCTCTGTAGGAGTTAGAGCATGCCCTATCCTTTATTGTCTTGAGGCTTCTTGTTAAGTTCCTCCAGTTCAGGTGGTTTTGACAAGCATCTTCATCCCTTTCTCAAGCATTCTCAGGTAGTATCTCAGAGAACTGAAGCAGAGTACTTCAGAGTTCATAGTTCAGTTTCCTACTTCAAAGGAAATTTCCCCATTGTTGTGACCAAATACTCAGAAATAATCTAACTTGAGGGAGGATTTACTTTGTTCATGTTTTTAGGGAATACTGTTCATTATGGCAGGGAAGGTTAGCTGTGGTAGCCAAGATGGCTGCTGGTTACATTATTTCACAATCAGGAAATCAAGGTGAATACTGGTGTTCCATTATTTTTTTCTTTATCTTTTGAGAAAATGTAGCCCAGACTGTACTTCAATTCTTCTTTTGAGCTGGGACAGCGATTCTCTATGTAGCTTTGGAATCTGTCCTGGAATTGACTCTGTAGACCAGGCTGGCCTAGAACTCACAGAGATCTGACCACTTGTGCCTCCCAAGTGTTGAGATTGAAGCCGTGTGCAACTACTGGCTTTTTTATTTTGGGGATTTTTGTTTGTTTCTTTGTTTTGTTTTTGATAATAGGGTTTCTCTATGTAACTATCCTGGAACTTGCTCTGTAGACCAGGCTAGCTTGTAACTCAGGGATCCACTTGTCTCTTCCTCCCCAGTGCTGGGATTAAAGGTAAGGGAAACCAAATCAATTTTGCCCTACAGTTCTTTAAAAAAGAGACTTTTTTTGGGGGGGGGCTCTTTCAAGACAGGGTTTCTGTGTGTAGCCCTGGCTGTCCTGGAGCTCACTTTGTCAGACTAGCCTCAAATTCAAATTCACAGAGATCCTCCTGTCTCTGCCTCCTGAGTGCTGGGATTGAAGTGCACCACCACTACCCAGTGCCCTTCAGGTCTTTTTTTTTTTCCCCCAGACAGGATTTCTCTGTAACTTTGGTTTGGAGCCTGTACTGGAACTCACTCTGTAGACCAGGGCTGGTCTTGAACTCACAGATCCTCCAGTTTATGCCTCCCCAGTGCTGGGATTAAAGGCTTGTGCCATCATCGACTGGCTGCCCTTCATTTCTTTTCCTTTTCTTTTTAAGATTTTATTTATTTATTATGTATACAACATTCTGCTTCCATGTATATCTGTACACTAGAAGAGGGCACCAGATCTCATAAAGGATGGTTGTGAGCCACCATGTCTTGCTGGGAATTGAACTCAGGACCTCTGGAAGAGCACTCAGTGCTCTTAACCTCTGAGCCATTTCTCCAGGCCCCATTTCTTAATCCTGCCTTAGCTTCCCAAATGTTAGGATTATAGGCATGCACTATCATGCCAAACCTAGAAGTACAATGTTAAGAGCTTTGTTATTCCTGTATTTCCTAAGGTCTTCCCATTTGCTAATACAGAAGAGATATTTTAGCATATATTCTGAAATATTAGTAGAGATTTTACTGTAGTGTTTTATAGAATAATATAAAAATAAAACTTAGGTGAAAGAAGAGGATCAAAAGTTCAAGGCTAGTTTTAGCAACATATCCATTTCAAGCTAGCCTGGGGTACATCAGAATCAACTTAAATCACCCCCCTTTTTTTTTCTTGAGACAGGATCTCATGTATCCTTGGATGGTATTGAACTTGTATACTAAAGATGACTTTGAACTTTTCTTTTTCTTTTTATATAAATTGGCTTTGAACTTCTGATCCTCCTGTTTTAGAGGGATGAGGATACAGGTGTGTGCTGCCACACTTAATGTGGTACTAGAGATTGAGCCCAGAGCCTCCTGTATTTTAGACAAGCACTCTCTACTAACTAAACTGTATCACTACCCCAGAATCTACTTACTGTTAATGACTTACCTTTCAGCAGCATCCATAAAATATCCCTAAAATCATAGTTATTTTTATGGCATAGTCCAAACTCTGCTTTTGAGGTTTGCTTTCTTTTTTCCAGTTAAGTATAATTATAAGGACATTTTTGAAGAGAAATTATACTGTTTGCTTTTCTTCAATCATAAAAACTGATATTAAGGACTGGAAGAGATGGCTCAGTGATTAAGAGTGCTTAATGCTTTTGCAGATGACTGGGGTTTGGCTCCATATGAAAAATTTGCAGCCACCTGTAACTTCAGTTTGTGGGGATTCAATATCCTTCCTGGTCTTCAAGGGTACCTTCAAACATGTGTTTTTGCATACACACAAATGTATGCACACATAATAAAATATATTTTTAAGCTTATTAATTGGAGTGTGTGTGTAGGCGCGTGTGTGTGAGTGTATAGTTAATATTTTCATATGCTAGGGAATGATAAACCAGATACACAGAACCCCTGCTCCAGGGTTTCCTCTGTGTAACAGTCCTGGCTGTCCTGGAACTCACTTTATAGACAAGGCTGCCTGCCACCATTGCTCAGCCAAAATAAAATATTTCCAACTACCAGCCAGCCGTTGGTAGCATAGCCTTTAATGCCAGCACTTGGGAGGCAGATGCAGGCAGATTTTTGGGAGTTTGAGGCCAGCCTGGTCTACAGAGTGAGTTCCAGGACAGGAGAATATTAATATCCAAAGCTACACAGAGAAACCCTATCTTGAAGAAAAACAAAAAACAAACAAAATATTTTATTAAGTAGAGGTGGGGCTGAGGAGGCTATAATATAGTGAAGGTAATCACATTACTCCTAAGAGGTAGGAAACCTGAGTAGGTTGAGCCCTACTTGATAGTATGCTCTAGTTTGGTCATAGCAGTAACATGAATAAGGAAGGTGTTGTTTAAAGCTATCCTAGTGGGTAAGGAGAATAGACACAGCAAACTTGGCAGTAAGCCTGGCTTCTAAAACTGAATCCAAGTCATCAAATTTGCCCTGACATGCCATATGAGGTTCAAGTAACAAAGGAATGAATTTTATTTAGGGAGACTTGAAAGAGACACAAATAAGAGCAAGCTTTTTATGTGTACATATTTATATGATTTTCCTGTTTGCTTGTAGTTGGCAAGCTTTGGGCAAGAGAAACAATTGGAGCTATCAAATTTAAGTAAGATAGCCTATGAATTGATAGCTCACCTTAAGCTAAAATTTGTTTGCACAGTTCTAGTTAACACACTGATATTTGTGTGTGAAAAGGATCTGTAATTTAATGAAAGCCTGAAAATCCCTGACACACTTAAGAAGCAACTTAAAATTTCATTTCCTATAAAATGTACAGCTCCAATATATCTTGCTGCTAGCAACAGGTAAGGGCTCTTGCATCTAAAACATACATTTCAGCTAAGCCTGATGGTTTCATCCTGCAAGTCTAGTATTTGAGAGGCTCAGGCTAGAGGACTGCTGTGAGTTTGAGTCTGACCTTGGCTTCATGGTAAGTTTTAGGTCAGTCTGGGTTTTAGTGTGAGATCCTTTGTCAAACCTTTGCACCTCCTGATTTTTTGTTTTTTTGTTTAGTGCTTTAGGATTTTGTATTTCTTTTGTATTTAATAAGTTGAGATAAATTTTTTATCAGCTTTACTTTTTTATTTTTAATTTTTATTCTTCATACAGTACATCCCTATGGCAGCTTCTCCCTCCACTCCTCCTGGTCCCCTATCACCTCCTGTTTTCCCCAAGTCCACCCACTCCCCCAGAAAAGAGCAGGCCTCCCAGAGACATCAGCCAAACATGGTGTAACAAAATACAATAAGACCAGGTACAAACTCTTACATCAAGGCTGGTTGAGGCAACCCAGGAGGAAAGGGGTCCCAAAAGCAGGCAAAAGAATCAGAGATACCCCACTGTCTGGTGTCATCCCAAAACACCATGCCAATAATCATAACATACATACAGAGGACCTAGCACAGACCCACGTAGGCTCTGCAATTGCCACTTCAGTCTCTGTGAGCCCCTGTGAAACCAGCTTAGATAATTCTGTAGGCCATGTGCTCCCGACATCCTTGACCCCTCTGACTCCCACAGTTCTTCTCCCCTTTTCTGTAGTGTTATTTGAGCTCCAAGGGGAGGGACCCAATGGAGACTTCCAACCTTGCTCTCCACCTAATGTTTTCTGTGGTTTTCTAAATCTGCTCCTGTCAGCTGCAGGAGGCAGCCTCTCTGATGATAGATAACTGGACTAGTCACCAATCTATGAGTGTAGCAGAACATCATTAGGAATCATTTTATTGGTTTTTTGGGGGGTAGAGGAAGATAGCTGTGTTTGGTGCTATCCTAGGTCTGTTAGCTATCCTCCAGTTCCTGGTCATCCAGGCAGTGTTGGCATGGGTTTAGTTATGATACTCTTTATCATAATCAAAAAAATGGATAGAATTATATGAGTTCTAAAGTTGGATTAATTTTAGAGTTATATATGTGTGTATTGAGGTGGGATCTTTCTACATAGCCCTGGTTGTCCTGCAACTGTGTAGACCAGACTGGCCTCAAACTCAACAGACATCAGTCTGCCTCTGCCTCCTGAGTGCTGGCATTAAAGGTGTGTGTCACTATGTCTGGTTCAGATTCTCACATTTTTCATTATTTTTCCTAGACAGGACCTGACCATGGCCTGGGAACATTTGCCTCAAGCTCCCAAATGGGATGACAGGCATGAGCTCCTATGCTTAGATGTCATTCAGAAATTATTAAAGCTAGAAGGTGGTTATATTGAACTAAGTATAATGTTGTCTGCCTTTATGTTTGTTTTTAAATTTCCACAATAAAATCTTTAAAAATCAACACTCAGTCTGGATGTGGTGGTTCATGTCTTTAATCCTAGCACTCAAGAAACAGAAGCAGGTGGATCTCTGTGTGTTCAAATCCAGCCTGGTCTACTTAGTGAGACCCTGTCTCAATAATGATAATAATAAGTCATAATAATAATAATACTCAAAAGCTCTTTAAAATGACAGGATAGGAAAAATGCTCACTTTAGAAAATAATATTGCAAGTGGAAATACTCATGAGACTTTATGCCTCCTTACATAGTGTCACTTGTGGTAAGTTGCCCATGTTCCATTAAATAATTTCTCACTCCTGCCTCTGGTAACCCTAAGTAAATTCGATTCTTCATAGAAAAGAAAAGGAAAAATAAGGGGGGCAGCAGGTATTGGAGAGATGGCTCAGCAGTTAAGAGTACTTGTTGCTCTTGAAGAGGACTCAGGTTCTATTCCCAGCACCCACATGGTGGCTTACAGCCATCTGTAACTTCAGTTCCAGGGGTTCCAGTGCCCTCTTCTGACCTCCAAAGACATCACTTAGTTATCTCTGTAGCCCTGCTTATTTCTAAAGATAGTGTCTTTTTATCTTTTTATGTGACCCAGTCTCATGGTGAGCTCCTGGACTCAAGCAGTTTGGCCTTTTCCTGAGTAGCTGAAACTACAGACGTATATCACTATTGGTGTATGTGTATGCATGCTGTATGTGTGCTGATACACATGTACGTGTGTGTGTGTGTGTGTGTGTGTGTGTGTGTGTGTGTGTGTGTGTGTGTGTGTGTAGGCCAGAGGTTTGTGTCTTTTTATGTAGCTTTTCACTTTTTTTTTTGAGGCAGTGTCTCACTCTGAATGTCCATGCTGGCCTGGAGCTTGTTATATAAACCAGTTGGTGGTGTTGAATTTGGCAGTAGTCCTTTTGGCTTTTCCTGCAGAGTTCTGGGATTACAGATGTGTGCCACCAAACCTGGTTGAATGCTTTATGTGAATTGCCTTGTTTTGTTTTTTGAGACAGGGTTTCTTTGTGTAGACCTGGATGTTCTGGAACTAGCTCTGCAGACCAGGCTGGCCCGAACTCATAGAGATCCTCCTGCTTCTGCCTACCAAGTGCTGGGATTAAAGGTGTGCACCACTGCTGCTAGTCATACAGCTGTTTATTAATGGAACTATGGGAATAAATTATTTTTTCTTATTTTCTATTGCAATATTCTTTTCTGATTCAAACTATAATGTAATTTTTAACAATTTTTCTTATTTGCTTATTTGTTTATGTTTGTGTATGTACATGTCCAGAAGCTAGAGGAGGATGGTGGCAGTCTATTTTACCATGCTCCTTATTCCTTTGAGACAGACTCCTTTTGTCTCAGCTTCCTTAGTATTATAGGCTTGTGTTGCCACACCTGGCTCTTATTTAATCTTAAGTAGGCATGTTTGTTTGTTTTTCCTTTTTTGTTTTTCTTGAATCATGGTTTTGCTCAGCTATTTAGGATGGTTTGAAGCTCACTATACCTCAGGTTTGAGATTCTCAATGTTAGCCTCTGGATAGTTGGGATTAGAGCCATGTGCCACTATGCCTGACTTTTGACTGTTTTAAGTTTTGAAGCTTTTCTCAGCTGTGTGGTGATCTTTGTTACCTGCTTATTACTTAAAATGGGGCACCAAAATTATGTTTTCTAGGCTGGGTGGTGGTGGTGCATGCCTTTGATCCCAGCACTCGGGAGGCAGAGGCAGGCAGATCTCTGTGAGTTTGAGTCCAGCCTGGTCTACAGAGTGAGTTCCAGGACAGCCTCCAAAGCTACACAGAGAAACCCTGTCTCAAAAAAAACCACACACACACACACACACACACACACACACACGTATATTCATACTCCCCTCCACTCCCCCCCCCCACAAGTGATGTTTGCTAACTGCAGGCCTCCTTGTAGGGTTTTTTTTTTTTTTTTTTTTTTTTTTTTTTTTTTTTTACCTTTGAGGTCATTATCTGTAGTTCTCTTTCCTTAGGTTAATTAGATTCCCAAGTGAAAAGTCTGCCAGTCTATTGCCTAGAGAGTATAAGTGTGTTATGCTGTGAACCAAGGGATTAGAAAAGCACTTAGGGTTTCAATATACACGTTTTAGAATGACTTTATTTCATCATCCTGTTTTCAGTATGATTGTCCAGTCATTCTTTCAACTTGTAAGAAAATTTCATTTGCTGCCTAAAGAAAAAGTAGAGTTGGGGAGAACAGTGTTAGTTACTCATTAAAAAACAACTTTGTACCCAGATAGTTTTTTAGTTTGTCTTCACTTCTCCCTAATTCTAGATTTATTTATTGTGGATATATAATATAAAGGACACAGTATAATTGTTATGTAACTTTGTGTCTGTGCCTTTCACTTACAATATTTTCAAGTTTCATTCAAGATGTAGCAGCATTTCTTTTTTGAGGGGAGGAGGGTGTCTGTTTTTCAAGACAGGGTTTCTCTGGGTAGCCCTAGCTGTCTTGGAACTCACTCTGTAGACCAGGCTGCCCTCGAACTCATAGAGATCTAACTGTCTCTGCTTCCTGAGTGCTGGGAATAAAGGCATGCACCACCACCTGGTTTAGCTAGCTTCCTTCCTTCCTTCCTTCCTTCCTTCCTTCCTTCCTTCCTTCCTTCCTTCCTTCCTTCCTAGATTTATTTATTCATGTTTTATGTATATGAGTGCTCTTTTTGCATGTATGCCTGCATGACAGAAGAGGGTATTGGAGAGAAGAGGGCATCAGACCCCATCATAGACAGTTGTGAGCCATTATGTGGTTGATGCTCTCTTCCTTTGGAAAAGCAACCAGTGCTCTTAACCACTGAGTCATCTCTCCAGCCTGAATTTCTTTTTTTTCTTTTCGTTTTTTTATTATTTTTTACATTCCAATTCCAGTTCCTTCCCCCTCCCTCTTTTCCTCACACTCCCTCCACTCCTCCCTCCTCCCATTTGCTCCACGGAGAGGGTGAGACCTCCCATAGGAAGTCTACTAAGTCTGCCCCATCATCTAGTTGAGGCAGGACCAAGGCATCTCTCCACCCCCACACCCCTGTGTCTAGGCTAGGCAGGGTATCTCTCCATATAGAATGTGTTCCACTAAGTCAGTTTGTGCATTAGTGTTAGATCTTGGACCCACTGCTAGTGGCCTCATAAATTGTCCTAGTCGCTCCATTGTCACTTATGTTAAGGGAATCTTGTTCAGTCTTATGCAGGTTCCCCATTTGTCAGACCCGCGTCAGTGATCTCTCAGTAGCTCCAGTCAGCTGATTCTGTGGGTTTCCCCTTCTTAGTCTTGACTCCTTTGTTCATATCTTTGCTCCTCCCTCACTTCAATTGTACTTGAAGAGCTAGTCCCCTTGGTTAGTTGTATATTTCTGCATCTGCTTCCATCTGTTTCTGGAAGAGGATTCAAGTTTCTCTGGGGTTATGGATTGTAGGCTGGGTATCTTTTATTTTATGTCTGGTATCCACTTACAAGTGAGTACATACTATATTTGTCTTTCTGGTTTTTGGGTTACCTCACTTAGGATGATTTTTTTCTAATTCTATCCATTTGCCTTCAAATTTTAAGATGTCATTGTTTCTTGCTGCTGAGTAGTAAGTACTCCATTGTGTAAATATACCATATTTTCTTTATTCTTTAGTGTGGGGAATCTAGGATGGCTCAAAAATCTGGCTATTACAAATAATGTTGCTATGGACATTGTTGAGCAAATATCCTTGGGTTGTGAATGTGCCTCCTTTGGGTATATGCCCAGCAGTGGTATTGCAGGGTCTTGAGGTAGGTTGATCCCTAGTTTTCTGAAATATCGTGATACTGATTTCCACAGCGGCTGTACAAGCTTTTACTCCTACCAGCAATGGAGGAGTGTCCCCCTTTCTCCACATCCTGTCCAGCATAAGCTGTCATTGGTGTTTTTGATTTTAGCCATTCTGAAGATGTAAGGTGGAAGCTCAGAGTGGTTTTGATTTGCATTTCCCTGATGACTAAGAATGTTGAACATTTCCTTAAGTGCCTTTCTGCCATTTGAGATTGTTCTGCTGAGAATTCTGTATTTAGATCTGTACCCTTTTTTTATTTGAATTACCAAATTTCTTTTTCTTTTTTTTTTTCTTTCTTTCTTTCTTTTCTTTTCTTTTTTTTTTTTTTTGGTTTTTCGAGACAGGGTTTCTCTGTGTAGTTTTGGAGGCTGTCCTGGCACTTGCTCTGGTTGCTCTGGAGACCAGGCTGGCCTGGAACTCACAGAGATCCTCCTACCTCTGCCTCCTGAGTGCTGGATTAAAGGTGTGCGCCACCAACACCCGGCTGGATTACCAAATTTCTTAATGAGAAAGATTCTTACTACTTACTATGTTGCTTCAGTCTGCTAAGTAGCTTGGATTGCAGTTGTGTAACACTACAATAGGTTTTATTTGTTCTTCCTTACTATATTTCATTGAATATACCAGAGTTTGATTATCCATCAATCTGTTGAGAATGATCTGATTTTTTTTTCACCCTTTGGCCATTTTAAATAACACTGTTACAAACAAATGTATGCAAGCTTTTTTTTTTATTTCATCATAGACTATATTCTGTTAATGTAATTTGATATACATATATAATATATGTGTATATACATCCATTATATATACATTTATATAATATATAATATTATATGTATACTCATTATATATATATATTATGTATAATTTCCCACACTTTGTCAGACCTTACTTTTTTTTTTATTTAGAGAATACTTTATTAGTTTTTTTAACCAAACCCACGTAGATAAGATCTTACATATTTAATACTGTGCGTTATTCCTGTACAAATGGGAAAAAATTAAGTTCAACATTTCTTGACCAATATGGCTGTTAATTTCTGTACAATGCCAACTCAACACGGTAAACTGGGATACTTTTTCCAAAGTTGACAGCACAGCTAAAGTTTCCAAAAATTCAAATTATATATATATATATATATATATATATATATATATATATATGTTATGCATCAATAGCAGCAACAGCTTTTCCAGGTTCTGCAGTCATTTGAACAAAATTGTAGAGACATCCAGCACATTCCATTAAAAAAAAAAAGTAAAAAACAAAATCCCAGAAAACAGCACAGTTCTATTATTCTTGTGGTACCTGGCACCATTTTTTTTTTTTTTTTAAATTAGCTTCTCAATCATCATCTGGAAGGAAACCATTCTGAGCAACACCATTAAAAACAGCTCTGATAAAGCACAGTCACTACTATGTATCATAAAGCAGGTACACATATGAGTGACTACATATCATGTTTGTCTTTTCTTTGAGTTCCATCCATTTGCCTGCAAATTTCAAGATTCCATTGTTTTTTTCTGCTGAGTAGTACTCCATTGTGTAAATGTACCACATTTTCTCTATCCATTCTTCAGTTGAGGGGCATCTAGGCTGCTTCCAGTTTCTGGCTATTACAAATAAGCAAGTTCTTATATAGACATATTTTCATTCTCATGAATATATAACTGGGAAGAAGTGTTTAATCCATAGTCATTCCTTTTGTTGTTTTTGCTTTTTGAGATTTTGCTCAGACTGTTCTGGAACTCACTATGTAGCTCAGGCTGGCCTTGAACTTGTGCCAATCTTCCTGCCTTAACCTCTTGATTACTGGAATTTCAGATATGAGCCAATGTGCCTTTCTAAAAATTTGGAAGCAGAGCTGTATTGAGGAGCCTGGTGTTTATAGCCAACGGTGATCTAGGATTTCTAATCTTCCTGACACTACCTCCCTGTGCTGTGGTTATTAGCCATGTACTGCCAGGTTGATCTTGCTTACTTATTGATTGATTGTTGTAGTTGTTTTTTGTTTTGTTTTCTTTTGGTTTTAGAGACAGGGTTTCTCTGTGAAGCTTTGGAGCCTATCCTGGCACTTGCTCTGTAGATCAGGCTGGCCTGGAACTCACAGAGATCACCTGTTTCTGCCTCCAAAGTGCTGGGATTAAAGGCGTGAACCACCAGTGCCCGGCGTAGTTGTTATTTTTGTTTTGAGACAGTCTTGTTATATATGACTCAGCCATCCAACTGCTGGGATTATTGGTGTTTGCCATGGGGCAGAGGCAGCAGATCACTGTAAATTCAACCCCAGATTGGTAGGGGTTGTAGATAGAGAGTTGTAGGTCAGCTTTGTGTACATGGCAGTTTGCAGACTTGTTAGGGATTAATGGTGCGACACTCCCTCCCCCACACTTCTCTATCTCAAAAACAAAACAAAAAGGCCTGGGTTTATAGCTTGGTATAGAATGTTTGCCCAGTATTTGTAAAGCCCTAGGTTCAGTCCTGAGTATCATAAAACAAGAAAACTGTATTACTGTGTCCCAAGCAGCAGTTGTTGTATTGTCCACTTAGGTTGTATCAGCTTAGGTTGTATTGTCCAAGTTACTCTTCTCTATCTTTGTGGGACAATAACCATGAACAGCACATAATTGAATGTGGCCAAGTTCCAATAAAATTTTATTTATAGAAATCAGAATTTGAATCACATTATTATATCTCATAAAAACAGTTTCTTTAAAAAAAACATTCTTAGTTTATAGGTTGTCAATAAAAAAACAAACAAACAAACAAAAAACCCCAGGTGGTAGGACAGATTTGTCTAACAAGATATCTGTGTTCTCCAGATTACCATTTGCTTTCCTAGGGCCCTCTGGTGGCTGATAGAACATTTTAAAAACTCATATAAGTCTTGAGATAGTTCTGGAGCATTGTGATGTCTAGAGTTGTAAATCTTAGGACTGTTAAGGTATGGCTGGAGTGGCTGCCATCATTTTCAGAGTTGGGACTTCCAGACATATAGGAAAAAGATGAAGCAGTAGTATATTATCTTTTGTATTCATATATATCTTTGTACTACTTTCAGACATTGTTTGTGTGAGTGTCCATGCTCCCATGTACAAGGAGGCTAGTGGAGGATGTGTCAGTTGTTTCCCCTATTGCTGTTCACCATAAAGCCTTGAGACAGGGTCTCTCGCTGAACTTGAAGCTCACTATTTCACCTAACCTGGCTTGCCTCCTGGGAATTCCTGAGACCTGCCTGACTCTCAGCTCTCAGTGCTGAGGTTACAGACACATGCCGACATACTCACCTCTTTTTACTCAATGAGCCATTTCTACAGCCTCAAGAACATCATTTATGTATTTTTTTTAATCTACTGTTTACTTGGAGGAAGATATGAATTTCAGCATTAATCAACCACTGAAATAACATTGGTATTACATTACATTAAAACAAAACTATAAAGTCTTTCATGGGTGATTTCCACTCAAAAAATAAGAATATACTTCTAAGTAAAAATTAGTATTTTTAAGAACTGGATTATAAGATGATGAAGAATATAGTAGTTGGTAGTATAGTTAAGTCTCTCGAAGTACGTGTTTAGTATTAAATATTCTAGCAAAGGGTGGATTTTATCTTACTTTATTCTTATTTGTTTTGAGACAGGGTTTTTCTTTGTAGCCAAGGCTAGCCTTAAACTCTTAAATTCCACTGCCCAAGCTAGAGTGCTGAGATGCCCCCAGGCCTAGCTAGGGAATAAATTAAAAATTCTAAATTTATGAATATTGGTAATCAACTATAAGTTAAAATCCTCAATCAGTTATTTTCTGTTTAGGCTAAAGATCTAGTGGTAGCTGGCTTTTTTGTTTTAATTTATTTTATGTGTGTGGATGTCTTGCCTCATATGTGTCTTTGTACCAGCAGAAGAGGACATTGGATCCCCTGGGACTGGATTTTCAGACACATATAAGCTGCTAATGGGTTCTGGGAATCAAATTAAACCCAGACACTGGGTGTGTAGGCACAGGACTTATAATTCGAGACCTTGGGAGGCAGAGGCAGGAAGATCTTTGTGAATTTAAGGCCAGTCTGGTCTACATAGTGAGTTCCAGGACAGCCAGAGCTACATAGTCTCAAATAAACCCCTCTCAAACAAACAAAAAACTCAAAATCAAATCAAACCCTGATTCTCTAGAAGAGCAGCCAGTGCTCTCTCCCTCCCCATCCCGCCCCCATCCAGTGGCTTTTGTAACCTGATCTTCTGTGTGTAAACACGAATTCTTGATGATAATGACTACAGAGAAGAAGATATCTGTGTTAATTATATACACTTAAGAGACATGTTACATTTTATTGCAAGGAAACTGAGACCTACAGAATGTGAATGGTGTGAATAAAAGTCAAAATTAATGGTAGGGTAGTACAAACAACAACAAACCATACCCCCACCAAAAATTAGTAAAAACCTACCATTGTTTTTGAGACAATCTGATTGTGAAAATCAAACTTGCTGCTTGGCCTGCCTGGACTAGAGCTGGTGATCTTTCTGTTTCCCAAATTCCAGGATTTTAAGTATGAACCATCACTCCCTCCCAACCCCCCAAGGTGCTTTTCTTTCTCTTTTTTCCCTCCAGGCAGGGTTGTGTAGCCCTGACTGTCCTGGAACTCATTCTGTAGATCAGACTGGCCTTGAACTCAGTGACCTACCTGAGCCTCCTGAGTGCTGGGATTAAAGGTGTGCACCACAACCACCCAACTCCCCAGGTGCTTTTTAAAGAATGTTTCATTCCTTCTAAACCAGCAATTGCCAGATATAGCACTATCATTTAAAAAAAAATCTATCATTAAAAAAATTCTTGCAGGGGGTCCCAGCACTCAAGAGGCAAATGCAGGTGAATCTTTGTGAATTTGAGGCCAGATTGGTCTACATAGTGAGTTTCAGGACAGCCAGGGCTACACAGAAAAACTCTGTCTCAAAAAACCAAAAAGAAAAAAAAATTGGGGGCGGGGGAGGCTTGAGAAATGCATCAGTGTTGAAAGCCCCTGCTGTACTTCAGAGGATCTAGGTTCTGTTCCTAGTACCCACAAAGTGACTTACAACCTTTTGAATTCTAGTTCCAGGAGATCTGATACCACCTGTGCATATGTATAAATGCAGGCAGACACACCAAAAATGAAAATAATAAAATGTCTGAAATTTTTAAATTAAGTTCAGGTGTTCCATCCCATCCTCTTCCCCCCTCCCCTGTCTCCACCCCCCTCCAATGTGGTGGTGGTGTGAGTGTGCACAAGAGTTGGTTTTCTCCTATTGTGTGGGTCCCAGAGGTTGAGTTCATACCATTGGGTTTGGCAGCAAAGCACCTTTACACCTACTAAGCCATCTTGTTGGCCCAATTTATATTATTTTATAGGTTCTGTGGCTTTAATTTTTTTAATTTGTGTGTTTGATAGTATATAGATACACACTATACCTTTTATAAAAAAAAAAAAAAACACTGCTCTCAGATAATTTTTGGAAATGTAGAAGTAGAGAAAAAGAATGTCACATAATTACATATTTCTATATATAATATCCATGCATAGCTGCAAAAATATATGTATTTTTAAGTCACCTTTGTTGTTGAGATGTGGTCTGATCACATAGTTTAAGCTGGCCTGAAACTCACTATTTAGCTAAAATAGGCATTGAATGCTCAGTAAGCCTTCTGCCTGTGTGTTGCAATAAACAGATAGAATCACTGTGCCCAACCCTTTCTAGGAGCTAATGACATGCATTTTGGTGTCCAATTTTTTTTTCAGGATTGTTATTGCTTTTTCATCTACTAATTTATACACTTGAATTTTCTAATTTCTTTTATTGACTTTTTTGGTTGTGGTGGTTTTTTCTTTTGTTTTTTTCTTCCCTTTCATAGATCTTGAGCCTGATGATTGTGCATCCATTTACATCTTTAATGTAGATCCACCTCCATCTACCTTAAACTCATCACTTGGCTTACCACATCATGGATTGCTGCAATCTCATTCTTCTGTTTTGTCACCATCATTTCAGCTCCAAGGTCACAAAAATTATGAAGGAACTGGTGATATTTCTGAATCTAAATATAGCCCATTAGGTGGTTCCAAACCCTTTGAGTGCCCAAGTATTCAAATTACATCCATCTCTCCTAACTGTCATCAAGGAACTGATGTACATGAAGATGACCTACAGATAAATGACCCAGAAAGGGAATATTTGGAAAGACCTTCTAGAGATCATCTCTATCTTCCACTTGAGCCATCCTACCGGGAATCTTCCTTTAGTCCTAGTCCTGCCAGCAGCATTTCTTCTAGGAGCTGGTTCTCAGATGCATCTTCTTGTGAATCTCTCTCACACATTTATGATGATGTGGACTCAGAGTTGAATGAAGCTGCTGCTCGGTTTACTCTTGGCTCACCTCTGACTTCTCCAGGTGGCTCTCCAGGAGGCTGTCCTGGAGAAGACTCCTGGCAGCAACAGTATGGACCTGGACACTCCTTGTCACCTAGGCAATCTCCTTGCCACTCTCCTAGATCCAGTATCACTGATGAGAATTGGCTGAGCCCCAGACCAGCCTCAGGACCCTCATCAAGGCCCACTTCTCCCTGTGGTAAACGACGGCACTCGAGTGCTGAAGTATGTTATGCTGGTTCCCTTTCTCCCCATCACTCACCTGTTCCATCCCCTGGCCACTCCCCTAGGGGAAGTGTAACAGAAGATACCTGGCTTACTGCTTCTGTCCACACTGGATCAGGCCTTGGCCCCGCACCTTTCCCATTTCAGTACTGTGTGGAGACTGATATCCCTTTGAAAACAAGGAAGACTTCTGAAGATCAAGCTGTCATACTATCAGGAAAATTAGAGATCTGTTCAGATGATCAAGGGAGCTTATCACCATCCCGGGAGACTTCAGTAGATGATGCCCTTGGATCTCCATATGCTTTAAAGAAAGATTCATCTGGTGACCAATTTCTTTCAGTTCCTTCACCCTTTACCTGGAGCAAACCAAAGCCTGGCCACACCCCTGTTTTTCGGTGAGTTGATAGAAATGGCTGCTGATCGTTTTGTTTTTGTTTTTGTTTTTGTTTTCATGCTTACAGGTCATTTGCATTCTCTAACTACATTATCTGTCTGTGTTTGACTACCTCTCATTCCATTTTTTCCTTCTCTCTCTCTTCCCCTCTCCTCCCCTTTCCCTTCCTTCTTGCTCCTTCCTTCTCTTTCGATTCTCCCTGCCCTCATCTTCCTTGTTCTTCATTTTTTAAAAAAATAAATTCTACCAGCCCAAAAACTTAGAAGTCTTTTATTTCCCTTTAAATCTTAAAAATGTTTTTAAATTCGCTAAAGTTACATTTAAAAGTGTATAAATGGGGCCAGCCATTGGTGGCGCACGCCTTTAATCCCAGCACTCGGGAGGCAGAGGCAGGCGGGTCTCTGTGAGTTCCAGGCCAGCCTGGTCTCCAGGATGGGCTCCAAAGCTACACAGAGAAACCCTGTCTCAAAAAAAAAAAAAAAAAAAAAAAAAAAAAAGTGTATAAATGAAGAAAAATATAGGTGATGGATTGTAGATAATAGTAAACAACATTTAAGGATCCCTACAAGGAATTTCCTTATATAGAAAAGATTGTTGTACAGGTGGGTTATAGTATGAATTATATTACTAATAAATTAACAGGGAATTTTCATAGTTTGAAGAAGTATGTGTGTGGATGCATGTGTGCGTGTTCATGTGGAGGCCAGAAGATAGCTAAGGTTCCTCCAGAGAACCATTGGTGTTTTGCCTGCATGTATGTCTATGTGAGGGTATTAGACCTTGGAGTAATGGCAGTTAGTTGTTAGCTGCTCTGGAAGAGCAGTCAGTGCTCTCAACCACTGAGCTGTCTCTCCAGCCCCCATACTCAACAAGATTAGAAAAAACAAAATCCCAACTTTATTGTTGTATGTATGAACACTTGTGAAGGATGTGTATAAATGTGGGTGGGCATGTGTGCCATGCTCTGTGTGTGGTGCTCAGAGAACAACTTTCTGGAGTTGATTTGTTCCTTCCACCTTTGTATGGGTTCTGTGGATTGAACTGAAGTTCTTACGCTTGCATAGCACGGCAAGCACTTTGCTGACAGAGTTCTCCTCTAGCTTTGTCCTATTAATAGCAAGCATTTCCCCCACAATTTATTTACTTTTAAAAGCTTATTTGATTGAGACAGTGTCTTGTTATATTGCTTGTGTTGACCATGCAGAACTAAAATGTGTGGTCCTACTGCTCCAGCCTCCCAAAGTAGTTAGTTGGCACTATAGTTTCATGCTATTGTGCTTGGCCTTCCTAACCTAACTTTTTTTTTTTTTTTTTTTTTTTAACCTTTCAGCAATCTTTCTTTCTTTCATTGAGACCGGGCCTTATGTAGCTCAGACTGGTTTCCAATTTGCTATATAACCGGTGATGACCTTGAAGTTCTGATCCTCCTGCCTTCACCCCCAAAGTTCTAGGATAAAGGTGTATGTCACTACACTAGTTTTAAGTTGTGCTAGGATTCAAACTCAGGGTTTCTTGTATGCTGCAAGAACTCTACTAACTGAGCTTTGTGTCCATTACTAAGTAATTTTCTAGTTCAGTATTTTCTTTGTGTTTATGTGTACATAAGTGCATGTAGGTGCATGTAGAGGCCAGAGGTTGACACTGGATGTCTTCCTCATTCCTTTTTTGCTTCTCTACTTGGTTTTTAAAAGATAAGATCTCACATTGAACCTGGTTGTCTGGAAAGCCCCAGTGATCCTCCAGCCTCTGCCTCCCTCATGCTGGGAATACAGGCTTGGGCCACTGTGCTGGCTTATAATATATTTGTTCTGGGGATTTGAACTAAGGCTCTCCTCATAGAATGGCAAGCACTCTTCTTACTGAACAGTCTCCCAAGCCCTTCTAACATATTCTTTTTTTTCTTCTTCTTTTTTTGTTTTTTTGAGACGGTTTCTCTGTGGCTTTGGAGGCTGTCCTGGAACTAGCTCTTGTAGACCAGGCTGGTCTCGAACTCACAGAGATCCGCCTGCCTCTGCCTCCCAAGTGCTGGGATTAAAGGTGTGCACCACCACCTGTCTCAAAAAACCAAAAATGCTTCCTTCTAACATTTTCAATATTAATATATCTAAAGTAACATTTCAGTCTTTATACTGTTTACATTCTTATTAATCCAGGGAAATACTAACCTTTTTAAACACTCTACAGATGCTTTATGCTTATTCCGGGCAGTTATGCACTGAAAGTAAATTTTTCCTCAAGTCATGGAGGATTGTCTAAGATAATAAGTGGTTTTTCAGAGAGAAGAGTAAAATGATAGGAAGTGGAAGAGGCCACAAGCATAATACATTGATTTCCACAGATCCATACCAAAGGGTGGAGAGATGCATACTGAAAGATATATAAAAATTTAGATTTTAAAGATACTTAGTGTTGGGGCCTGGAGAGATTGTCTAGTGCTTAAGAGTACCTGCTGCTTTTCCAAAATGGAGTTTTGTTGTTGTTGCTGTTGTTGTTGTTTTTTAATTCTGGGTGCCCACCACCTAGCTCCCAAATAAATATGCAGAGACTTATTTATGAATGCTCCAACCTTAGGGTAGCTTCTTTCTAGGCCAGCTTTTCCAACTTAAATTATCCTGTTTCACTTTAACTACTACTTTTTTTTTTCCTTTTTTTTTTTTTTTTTTTGGTTTTTTGAGACAGGGTTTCTCTGTGTAGCTTTAGAGCCTGTCCTGGCACTCATTCTGTAGACCAGGCTGGCCTCAAACTCACAGAGATCTGCCTGTCTCTGCTTCCTGAGTGCTGAGATTAAAGGCGTGCACCACAAACGCCTGGCCACTTTAACTACATTTAGACTTTGGGCTTTTTACCTTTCATCATCATCATCATCATTATTAAAGACAGGGTCTCTCTGTGTAGCTCTCTGGCTGTCCCTCTGTAGACAAGGCTGTTTGAACTCACAGAGATACACCTAACTTTGCCTCCTAAGTACTGGGATTAGAGGCATGAGCCACCTCCGCCTGCTCCTTTCTTTATTCTATATATCTTTTTTCCTTTCTCACTCTGTGGCTGGCTGTGTGGCATCCTTCTCTTCCCCCTTTTCTTGCTCCTCCTCCTCTCTTTTTCTCTCTGGATTTCTCCTATTTATTCTCTCTGTATTCTAGCCCTGCCTATTTCTCTCTCCTACCTACCTATTGGACATTCAGCTCTTTATTAGACCAGATAAATGTTTTAATCAGACAAAACACAACTTTACAGAGTTAAACAAATGAAACATAAAAGAACATAACACATCTTTGTGTCATTAAACAATTATCCCATAGCATAAAAAATGTACTACATCTTAAACTAATATTCCATAACACTAGAAGATCTGGGTTTGATTCCCAGCACCCACATGGCAGCTGACAGCCTTCTGTAACTTCAGCTCCAAGGGATACAATGTCCTCTTTGGCCTTTGAGGTATTAGGCATGAGCATGGTACACAGACATACATGCAGGCAGAACACTCATACACATGAAAAAAAAAAATACTTATTCTTACAAAGCTACTGATACATAGAGAGAGATGAATAAATATCTTTAAGAAACTGAACTACTCCTAAAAGCAGAAACAGTGTATTTTAGTTTCATGTTAAATAATTTTTAAAAATTCATCAAAAAGAATAGTCATTGGGGCGATAGTGGCACACAACTTTAATCCCAGCATTTAGGAAGCAGAAGCAGGTGGATCTCAGCCTGGACTGGAGTTTGAAGTTAGCCTGGTCTACAGAGTGAGTTCCAGGACAGACAGCCAGGACTACACAGAGAAACCCTATCTCAAAGAAAAAAAACCAAAACCAAAAACAAAACAAAAAAAACCAACCAGTTAATTAATTAATTAAAGATGGTCTGTTAAATATGATAGTATTCAGGCATCTATACACTGACCTGCCCTTGGGATTCTGATAGGATATGTCCTCAGCTGCAGCCACTAAGCACCACCTGTGCCCCCCCCTCTCTCTCTGTCTCCCTGTCTCCCTCCCCCTTCTCTGCACGTCTCTGTCTATCCCTTCCCCTTTTCTCTTCTATTGCTCCTGTCCCCAGAGGCCAGTCCCCCCACATACTTTTTTTTTTTCCATTTCCTTTTCCTTAATTAAAAACCCTCCATGTGAGCTCTGTTGCATGGCATCTTTCTCTCTCGGGTGCCACTTCTTAAATTACAACAGAATACCTGCCATAATTTGTAAGTGAAGGTGATTTTGGAATACTTTGTTTATAAACCATTGGGAAAAAAAATACAGGAACTAGTAAAGAGATGCTTGAGTCTCTGCTTGACAATGATAATATGGTGAAATTGTGTGTGTGTTTTGTTTATAGCACATCTTCGTTACCTCCATTAGACTGGCCTTTACCAACTCACTTTGGACAATGTGAATTGAAAATAGAAGTGCAACCTAAAACTCATCATCGAGCCCATTATGAAACTGAAGGTAGCCGAGGGGCAGTGAAAGCCTCTACTGGTGGCCATCCTGTTGTGAAGGTATGAGACTTGTGACCTTTGCTTCATAAATACCATACACATGGTAATGATTGGATGAGTCTGTTGATTTAGTGAAAAGAGAAAAAACTCCAATCTGGAGAGCCTCAGTTTTGTGTGCTTGTTGATATGGCTGTGCTTCTACACTGAATTTTCTTTGTCTAAAAGAAACCTTCCTTACTGACTTTTTATCTGGGGAAAGAAGATAAGATGGTAATGAACAAATTGCTGTGTTTTTTATTTTTAAAAACGTATATTGTGCTGGGCAGTGGTGGCCAGCACTTGGTAGGCAGAGGCAGGCAAATCTCTGAGTTTGAGGCCAGCCTGGTCTACAGAGGGAGTTCTAGGACAGCCAGGACAACACAGAGAAACCCTGTCTTGGAAAACACACACAAACAAACAAAAAAGAGCATATGTGTTTAAATGCTCATTTAAAATATAAGTGATACAGAAAATGACTCAGTGGAGAAAGAACATGTTTTGTAAACATGAAAACTTGAGTTTGAATTTCCAACAATGACTTTAAAAGCCAGCCGTGACTGCTGCATATGCTTGTAACTCTCGGTATTAGGGAATAGAGATAGACTGACTTCAGGACTTTTCTGGCCAGCCAGCCTAGCCTAGTCAAAAGAGCCAGCTTCAGGCTCAGTGAGAGAATGTGTTACAAGGCAATAAGGCAGAGAGTGATAAAGGAACCACATGTACATTCACATCATGCCATACACATGTATACACATGCAGATTTAAGTTATGCAGAAAGGAGAAAGAATAATGCACTACATAATCCAAAATTTGTCACTCTGAAAATAAGCAACATTTGGTAACATTTTAGTGACATTTACTTTTCTTTCTCCCCCACCTTTCTCTTGAATATATATTTAATAGAAGACTAGAAAGATAAATTAACATTTTAAAATTTATGTGCCTGTATCTCCTGAAACTGGAGTTGTGAGCTGCAGGGTGTGGGTGTTTAGAACTGAACCCAAGTCCTCTGTAAGAACAAGTGTTTTAACCACTAAGCCATTCTCCAGCCTCATTTTTTTTCCCTTTTTTTTGAGGGGGGGCAAGTTCAAGACAGGGTTTCTCTGTAACAATCCTGGCTGTCTTGGAACTCCCTCTGTAGACCAGACAGACTGGCCTCGAACTCACAGAGACTAACCTCTGTCTCCTGGGTCCTAGGTTAAAGTTGTGTGCCACCACCACCTGTCATTAATTTTGTTATGATAGTGGGTTAGTAAACTTTCTATCACTGTAATACCATACATGAGATTGTATCAAGGAAGGGCTTATTTTGGCTCAGTTTTAGAGATTTCAATCCTGTTGATTGGTTCTCTTAAGCCATGGTGGGGGCACATGGCAGAGGAAGACTCTCACCTCATAGAGTCTAGGGGCTAAAGAGGTGGCTCAGCGGTTAAGAGCACTGGCTGCTCTTTTAGAGAACCTGGGTTCATTTCCCAGCACCCACATGGCAGCTTACCACTGTCTATAACTCCAGTTCCATTGGATCCAACACCCTCACACAAGATGTATATGCAGACAAAACACTAATTCAGATAAAATAAAAATAAGTAAATCATTAAAAAGAAATGCCCCCAACCATGTTCCAGTTTTTTTCCCAGCTAACCCACACTGTTTAAAGTTTCTGCCACTTCCTAATAGCATGACAGATTGGCAACCAGTGGTTTAATAAATAGACCTTTGGAGGAAATGTACATAAACCATAGCAGATGGAATTATACTAAACATTTTGTGATTAAAATATTAATTTTCTTTTAACTTAACTAGAATACAAATTATGTAAAGCTTGCTTATTTTGTATGTTTCAAGTACATCTCATTTTAAAGCTTTGAATTGATTTTTTTTTTTTTTTTTTGGTTTTTCGAAACAGGGCTTCTCTGTGGCTTTGGAGGCTGTCCTGGAACTAGCTCTTGTAGACCAGGCTGGTCTCGAACTCACAGAGATCCACCTGCCTCTGCCTCCCAAGTGCTGGGATTAAAGGCATGCGCCACCAACACCGGCTTGAATTGATTTTTTTTAATATTTAAAATAATGTTTGTAATTTTGTTCTTAGACTTCTATTTTGTCATATGTCAAGACCATTTCCTAGTGATGATTGTTTACTTTTTTTGGGGACAAGGTCTCATGTATCTCAGAGGATTGACCTAAATGTCACTGTGTAGTTAAGGTTGGCGGTGAAGTACTGATCTTCCCATCTGTGTTTCAAGTGCTAGGATAACAGGTGTGTGCCACCATACCTGACTCTAGTGATTATTATTTTTATATGACATTGTTATATGTGCATATTAACATTTTTGATTTGTCACATTTTTAGTTTTAAGGGATTTATATTATGGGGTTTTAATTTTATATTTTTAGTATCTCTACTACATTTCTAGTATGTACATATTTCTGACATAGTCAAATCCAGGGGCCCTCTCCAAGTAATTTGGCAGGATGGATAATGGAACTATTGTTATTAAAGTTATACTGTAGTGACCTTCAGGCTTTAACCTTGCAGCTTAAGTTAAATTAAGCAGGCAGATCTTTGCTATGGAAACGATATAGAAACATAACAAACAATGACTTACTTGTTTTACACAGCATAGGGTAGCCTGAATACTGATAGTAGATGAAAGATTTTAGAGGATAATGTTAACAGCAATAATTTATTGATAGCCTATAAGTACTCCTTCTGAGATGGGATAAGGTGATAATGCAGAGAAACAGTCCTATTTTTTCTTATGCTATGTTATATGTACTTAAGCAGATGTTGGCAGAAATATGTGTTATGAAATGTATTTATATATATTCCCTTTGAAATCATATATGTATGATTACTTTCCTACAGCAGTTTATTTTATCAAAGTGAAAAAGGACAGGTGGCTTGTATCTTTGCCAAGCTAATATGAATGAGTCATCTAATATGACTAAGGATTCTTTGATATATGGTACTTATCCACTTGTAATGTGATACCCTGTAATAACATTGATGCATAATAGTAACATTTTAAAATTTGTATTTTCAATTTTAGATTTAACTGCTTCATTTTGGCTAGGTTAAATAGTATATTTACCAGTCTTGAGTTATTTTGTGCTACGAAATTGTCTCTTTTATTCCAAAATTTATTCATTCAACAATGATGTAGAGTCTTCAATGTGCTAGACTTGTGTATAGACTCTGGCAATAGAAAAGTGGATGTTGTTTTCTTCAAGTATTTTGAGGCAAGTGCTAAAGCTCTTGTTTCTTCCTTCACTGGATGAACTATTAATTTCATAAAACAATTTGAACATGAAAGAGCAATAGGTACAGCATTGCATTTCAAAAAGTTCCCAGTTTTTTGTTTGTTTGTTTTTAAGATTTATTTACTTATTTATCATGTTTACAGTGTGTGCCAAAAGAGGGCACCAGATCACATTATAGATGGTTGTGAGTCACCATGTGGTTGCTGGAAATTGAACTCAGAACCTCCTGAAGAACAGTCAGTGCTTTTAACCCCTGAGCCATGTCTCCCCAGCCCCTGTTTGTTTTTTAGTTTTACAATCTTCATCTGTAGACTGGAAAATAAAAATGACATACACTCTACAGGAGTTTTAGGATTAAATTGACTCAGTTAAAGAAGAGTATATAACCATTCTCTCCCTTGACATTTTCATCTCTCTATAAGTATAGATGAGGTAGTGAGTTGTTTTGTTTTGTGTATATGTGTGGCATTATCGTTTATCACATCTGCTGCAATAGAATCAAAGGATTATCATTAAATTTAATTTCTCCACGTTACCTATGTACGTGTGTGCCTTTCCAATTCTTTAGTTATATAGGCCTTTGTTTTTTTACTGTGTTCATACTGAATGTTTTATGTTTTATTAACTAGTTTCCTTTTGATTAATTAAATCTTCAATTTTATTAATCTGTTAATGACAAAACAATTTAAAGGAATTATAAATGAAAATATTGGTAGATTTTATGTACATTTTAAAGTATTTACAGAAAGCTACAAATTCTGCTTGAGTATAGTAAATTGCACATTGTTCACCTTAGTTGAATGTAACACAGATGCAACTTGAACCTTCTGATGGGGTAAAAAGAATGCACCCAAAGCAGCTGGGTGGTGGTAGCACACACCTTTAATCCCAGCACTTGGGAGGCAGAGGCAGGCAGATCTCTGTCAGTTTGAGGTCAGCCTGGTCTACAGAGCTAGTTCCAGGACAGCCTCCAAAGCTACACAGAGAAACCCTGTCTCCAAAAAACAAAAACAAGAACAAAAACCCAATGGTGCACACCTTTAATTCCAGCACTTGGGAGGCAGAGGCAGGTGGATCTCTATGAGTTCGAGGCCAGCCTGGTCTCCAGAGCGAGTGCCAGGATAGGCTCCAAAGATACACAGAGAAACCCTGTCTAGAAAAACAAAAACAAACAAACAAAAAACAAGAAAGAAAGAAAGAAAGAAAGAAAGAAAGAAAGAAAGAAAGAAAGAAAGAAAGAAAAAGACAGAGCCCAATGTAATGTCAGGAATTTGAGGCACTTAGTGTCGCTGGAAGAGGGATGTGAGATGAGGGTGAAAGCAGTTAAGGTCTATAAGAACAAGGATAGGCTTCCTAGATTGTGTGTGTGTGTGTGTGTGTGTGTGTGTGTGTGTGTGTGTGTGTGTGTGTGTGGTGTTATTATAGCCAACTGGTAACTTCTATCTTGTCATGCAACAGTGCTAGTAATTTTAGTAGATGAGGTTAAAAATCTTCATTAAGACATGAATTGGAGGTTCTGAGGTAGATCTACTGAAAATGCTAATTGAATGGGAGACATACTGAAAGTTTGCAGACTAAATAGTAAAACCATAGTAAAACCTATGATAACTTGAAGTCAGTTTGTATTCTGTTAGATGAGAGACTGGAGGATTTATTTTAGGTGTGCTGACTGACCCAACAGAAAAAAAAAATCTATAGAATATGAAAAATAAACCTATTTTAAAATGTTTAAGTAACAGTTACTTTGGATTTTTCTGTTATAAGCAGCTAAACCCAATTTCAACATGAATGGCATATATTAACTCTAGCTCAAACAAATGGTTTAATAAAAATGTAATTAATTAATAAAAATTAATTAATTAATCAACATAAAGCTAAGCATAGTGGCTCTTAATAAAGTTAGGCATAGTAGTTCACACCTATAAATTTAGCATTTGAATAGCTTAGGAAGGAAGATTACAACAATCTGGTCAAGGCCAGTCTGAGCTGCTGAGTAAGACTCTGTCTCAAAAAATGACAAAAAAGGTTGTATGCATATATTTAACACATATTTCAGCTGTAACATTCATGCACAGAATGCTTGTTTAAATTTTTTATTGTTGTTGTTTTCTGTTTCTTATTTTATTGTTTTTTTTTTTTTTTTTTCAAGACAGGGTTTCTCTGTGCAGCTCTGGCTGTCTTAAACTTGCTCTGTAGACCAAGCTAGTCTTGAACTCAGAGATCTGTCTGTCTTATTGCCAGGCTTAAATTCTCTTTCTTTCTTTCTTTCTTTCTTTCTTTCTTTCTTTCTTTCTTTCTTTCTTTCTTTCGTAAATACAGAGTTGCTAGGGGAATAGGATTGAAGATGTGCATGTTATTTAAAAATCACCTATCTCTCTTTTTTATTTAACTTATTATTTTGTGTGTATGGGTTTTTGGCTGCATATATGTCTGTGTGTTATGTGTGTATGTAGTGTCCCTGGAAACCAGAAGAGGACATTGGTTCTTCCTGGGACTGGAATTACAGGCAGATTGTGAGCCACCATATTGGTTTTTATCTTCCTAGGTATGTGATCAAATGGTAATATATCTTTAAAAAGATGCTACCTAAATTATGAAATAGCAGTATAAACTTCATCTTTAAAAATATGCAAGTAAATTCTGGAAGAAATAGTTTAAAGGCATTTAAAATGGTTTCCCCTTGTATCTGTGTGGTAGTGGTGCACACCTTTAATCCCATTATTTGGGAGGCAGAGACAGGCAGATCTCTGGGTTCAAGGCCAGCCTGGTCTACAGAGGGAGTTCCAGGACAGCCAGGAGGGAATAAAAGGTTCCCTCTTGAAGAACAAAAATAGACAACCAGAATTAGTGATATATTGAAAAATACACAGTTTATGTCTTTATATTATAAATATACAGCTTAATATACATAATATATTTATGTATATTTAGTAGTAGGTTAGTGACCCCTTTTTAGTTTTTTTCTTTCTTTTTTTAAAGCAGTCTCATGAAACTCAGGGTGTCCTTAAACTCACTATGTGGCCAAGGACAGCCATGAACTCTTAACTCTATTTCTCCAGAACTGGAATCAGACTATGCTAGAGGTCCTTTTTTCTCTTTTGTTTTATTAACGGGGGGGGGGGGGGGGGGGGGGGGCTGAGAAACTCGTCAGTTTGTCAACAAACTTTCATTAATCCTCTTGCCTTAGTCTTTCAAATGCCAAGATTATAGATGAGTACCCACCCAGGTGTGTGTGTGTGTGTGTGTGTGTGTGTGTGTGTGTGAGAGAGAGAGAGAGAGAGAGAGAGAGAGAGAGAGAGAGAGAGAGAGAGAGAGAGAGAGAGATTCATACTACTTAATAAAACAAAAGGAAAAAGAAAATGAAATATGAACAAATCATACAAATAGCTACAGGTGAGGAAAAGTAAACTGTTGATTATTATTATTTTCCTGTTCTTTGCCAATTTAGTAGGTTAAAAGTAGTATGTCTTGGGGCTGGAGAGATTGCTCAATGGTTAAGAGCACTGGTTGGTTTTTCTGAGTACCCAAGTTTGGTTCCCAGTGCCCACATGGCAGCTCACAACCATCTGTAACTCCAGTTCAGAGGGATCCAGTGCCCTCTTTTGGTCTCCAAGGGCTTTGCACACACATGGTGTATAGTTATACATACAGGCAAAACGCTCATACAAATAAGTGGGATCTCTTGTTAATCAAAGATTTTTTCATTTATTCACTAACCATTTCTTTTATGCATTGTGTAATCTGCTTATATCCCCATATCCTTTGAAAAGGGTAGTTGGAATTGTGGTTTATCATGTTTCTTTTTTAATTGTTTCTGGAATATGAATTACAATCAAGAATGTTGCCTTTGTAAAATGGTGCCATAAGTCCCTAGTCGTAAAGACTTGCTAATGACTTATAGAAGATAGTCAAGTTATCATTTAACACCTGCAATTCAGTGTGAGTTTTGTAGGTACAAAATGTGTGTTGATCAGTAACCTAAATTCCATGGGTGGCATTATTTTCCTAAATGATGAACTGTTTACATGCTAAATGAACTTAGGAAAAACTCATAGAAATTAAAGCTTAAAAATGTTTTGTGGCATGAGTTCAAGACCAGCCTGGTCTACAAGAGCTATGCAAGAGTTCCAGGACAGCCTCCAAAGCCATAGAGAAATCTGTGTCCTGGTGATGATGGTGCATACCTTTAATCTCAGCACTATGGAGATAGAGGCAGCTGGATCTGAGTTGAAGGCCAGCCTGGTTATAGAACTAGTTCCAAGAAAGCAGGGGATACACAGAGAAACCCTCTCAAAAGGTTTTCCACGAATTTGATTTCTAGGTTTATTGTCTTTTCCTGTACTTGAATGTCTGATGGGACATTCTGAAATACTGTGTGTAACATAGGCTAGTTAGTTTCTTTGAAAAACTATGATTATTGAATACATTGATCCCCTTCTCAATAATTGCCTATAGTGTATTCCACTTCTCATGTTAGCTGAACATGACCACTCCACTACAAAAACTGTTTCTCATGTTGATAATTGATATTCAAAATGGCTTTCTAGCTCCTCCCCTTCCCAGAGAGTGATACTGTCCATATTAAGAAGTACTATTCTGGGACTGGACATGGTGGTGTATGCCTTTAATCCCAGCATTCAAGAGGCAAAAGTAGGCAGATCTCTCTCAGTTTGAGGCCATCCTCCTCTACATAGTGTTCTGCGGCTGGCTACATAGTGAGACCCTGTCCCAAAACAGCAACAACACAAAACAAAAAGTACTACTATTCTGGTCCTGAATCGGTAAACAGTAACTTTTGTGATCCCAGACTGGTCCTGTGTCTTTCTTTGTACAACTTGTGAGCTAGGAACAGTTTTACATGATTGGGGTAAAATAATAAGAGAGTACTATTTGAAACATGTTCAATTCAAACTTAAGCATTCATAAAGTTGTGAAGAAACATGGCTATTGTAGGGAGCCCAGGAAGTCCTTAGTAAGTGTGTACTATTGACATAGCACAGGCCATGTCAAAGTGAGAGAGAAATGGTAAAGCCTTCCCTCTAGTCCATGTGTGAATGTTGACAATCTGTGCAGGGTATGTTCACCATAGCTCTCTCTCCCTGGATATTTATGGCCTGAAGACTGCTCTCCTACAAAAACTGTTCCTACTGAGATCAGCTAACCCCTTCCCTGTGATCCAGCTGCATAACATAAACCCTGCCTCCATGTTTACATGTATGTAGCAACCCCACCTCCTTATCCAGATGTCTCTACATAATATATAAACTTGCTGAGCTTGGAAGAGGCAGGTGGGCGTCAAGGTTTCTCCAGTAGAGTCCAGACCACCCAGTCTCAGCTTTCTGTGTCTCTGTGTGTCTATCTTCATCTTCATTCTCTCACTCTCAAGTCGTCCAAGTGCCTGCAGCTCGGTTGGATGCTGTAAACCATATTCATGTCAAGAGTTAAGCTGCAGAGACTATGTGGTACTCTCATTGTTTGACACTGATGCTCAGGACAGTATAGATCATAATGATGCAGCTACATTAGGTCTTAAAAAATTATCAGTGAATACTGTCACACAGGAAAAGTAAAGCCTACCTCAATTTATTTTCAAGGCATAGTATATATACTATGTATTTTCTTATTATTAAATTAAATATCAAGCCCTATGTTAATGTTGTTGTTGAGCTAAAAGAGTATATCTCTTAGCCAAGTGATTCTCAACCTGTTTGAGGATAGCAACCTCAAACAGACCATCAGAAAATAAATATTTACATAATGATACATAACAGCATGAAAATTAGTTATGAATTAGCAACGAAATAATTTTATAGTTGGGATCACCACAACATGAGGAACTATATTAAAGGGTTGCTGCAATAAGAAGGTTAAGAACTGCTGTTTTAGCTGGGCAGTGGTGGTGCACGACCTTAATTCCAGCACTGGGAGGCAGAGGCAGGCACATCTCTGAGAGTTTGAGGCCTTCCTGATCTACAGAAGTGGGTTCTGGCATAGTCAAGGTTGCACAGAGATCCTGTTTTGAAAAACTTAAAAAAAAAAAAGCCTATGTCTTGGCCACTTATGGTGGTACCTGCCTATAATCCCAGCAGTCTGGAGATGCAGAGGGATCACAAATTCCAAGCCAGCCTGAGAAGCTTAATGTATTTCAAGTATCAACTGAGTGCACGCCTTTAATTCCAGCCTTATCTATAGAGTGAGTTTTGAGGCAGCCATAGGTATTTATACAGAGAAACCTTGTTTCGGGGTAGGGAGGCTCTGTATCAAACTTTGTCATGGTGAGTGCTATAGTCCTAGCTCTCAAAGAGGCAGATTCAGGAAGGATCCATGAGTTCAAAGCCAACTGTTGCTCCATAATGAGTTTGAAGTCAGTCTGAACTACCTGAGACCCTGTTTCAAAACAAAAGCTAGAGCTGGATAGAGGGTCCAGCTGTTAAAGGATAAGGCTCACAACCAGCTGTTAAAGGATAAGGCTCACAACCAAAAACCAAAAACACGACGGGCGTTGGTTGCACACACCTTTAATCCCAGCACTCGGGAGGCAGAGGCAGGCAGATCTCTTTGAGTTCCAGGCCAGCCTGGTCTCCAGAGCGAGTGCCAGGATAGGCTCCAAAGCTACACAGAGAAACCCTGTCTCAAAACAAAACAAAACAAAACAAAACACCTGCTTGCCATTTTAGGATCTGTTGGAATGTCCTGGTTCCTGCTTAGGAGGCCTAAGAGGTGTTTCTGTAACCTCATTTTACCCTTTGTCACCTTGCTGTGGGAAAAAGCATATGAAGGATGCTGCTTATCTTGGAAGCTGGAAATAGGTTCAGTATCTTTTGAGAATGTAGCTGTGGATTTCAGCTGGCAGTAGTGGCTGTATGGAGATGATCCTCAGAGGTTTGTAACCTTAAAGGGCTACAGGTCTGGTGTTCTTGGGGCACTGTATGTCCAAACCTGAGTTGAACTTAAAGTTGGGCCATGGGGCATAGTAGAGGTCTTGGTCTGGAATCTCCTGTCATCTTTATGAGAATATGACAATATTATGAGATATTTATAAAGTAGAAAATCATGATACTCCTGTTGACAACCAGCTCATCTTCTGAAGCTGATTCACCTTGTCAGCCATCAAAAGTATACACACCAGGAAGAGCTCAGCTGCTTCCAGCCTAAATTACTGACTAAATCATGAATTTATAAATATAGAGTAGCTTGTTATCTAGTGTTAGCTAATTACTATTCCCATGGTAGGCTGGATGCCTGGATTCAGTGACATATTGCTCACTGGCTTCTTCGTAAATAGTGGGTACCTTATAGTTACTGATTTCCTTTATATCTTGTTGAAAGTTGCATTTCATCTTAGATGTTGTGTTACATGGTAAATATATAGCTCTAGATTTACATGATTTCTGTTTAAATGCATACTCTACTGCACACCATAGAAGGAAACAGACATCTACATATTGATCATTAAGCTGGAGACACATTAGCAAACTAGATTGTCTGGTGGATATTGGGCTCAGCAGCATGTAGGAATCAGTGATTTACATTTGAAACTTCCTGGTTACAGCCCCTGAGTGCCTGCAAGCTCTTTCTTGGATGTGAGTAAGGAGTTTATTGGAAAAGTTATTAATGCCATAGAGAGAAACAACAGCATGGTAAGGTCTTTGAAAAGAGAAATTATCTTCCCACCACCACCAAGGCACTAAAGGAGGTTGGCAGTGGTGGTGCATGCCTTTAATCTCAGCATTCCAAAGACAAAGGCAGGCAGGTCTCTATGAGTTTGAGGCCATCCTAGTCTACAGATCAAGTTCCAGAATAGGCAGAACTATATGGAGAAAAATTTGAGATAGTCTCCCAAGGCAGGCTGTTCTAGAATTTAATATATAGATCAAGCAGACCCTTGTATTCATGATCCACCAGCCTCAGCCTGCTGAGTCGTAGCTTGGCTTCAAAATTTTTGATGATTCAGATATTCTGTTCTTTCTCCACCTTGCCCACCCACATTCCTTTGTAACATGTCCCAGTGTTTCAGTCTTTTTACATTAGAAATCTGGGAGCTGGAGAGATGGCTCAGCAGATAAGAGCACTAGCTCCTCTTCCAGGGGACCCGGGTTTGATTCCTAGCACCCACGTGGAGGCTAACAGCTGTCGGTAACTCCAGTTCTAGGGAATTCAGTGTCCCCTCATTCTCTGAGGGCATCAGATACACACAAGTGCACAGGCAGGTAAAACACTCATGTCAGTAAAAGAAAAATTTGGAGAGCTTTTCATTGGTTACTTTTATTGTCTTTTTTGTAATAATACTTTTATGTATAATAGTATGTGATACAAATATAATAGGCTTATTGTAAAGCTTATTATAAATGCATGGATAATGAAGTGTACTTTCTTGTGTTCTTTTCATTTAGCTCCTGGGCTATAGTGAAAAGCCAATAAATCTACAGATGTTTATTGGAACAGCTGATGACCGGTATTTACGACCTCACGCATTTTACCAGGTGCATCGCATTACTGGAAAGACAGTTGCTACTGCAAGTCAAGAGATAATAATTGCCAGCACAAAAGTTCTGGAAATTCCACTTCTACCTGAAAATAATATGTCAGCCAGGTATATTTTTTGGTTTGTTTCTTTATTTCTGAGACAGGGTCTCATTGTAGACCATTCTGGCCTCATATAGAGATCCATCTGTCTCTCTAGCCAGGTGTCTTAAAACCTTTGTTAAAATGAGCTCTGAGCTAGCTAAGCAGTTAAAATCCTGTACTACTTCAGAGGACTAGAATTGGGTTCTCAGCACCCACAGCAGGTGGCTGACAACTGCCTTTAATCCTAGCTCCAGGGATATCCAATGCCCATAGCCTTCACAAGCACCTGCATTCATGGGCATGCACATACACCCCCCCCATACACAGTTAAGACAAGCAATGTTTTTAAAACCTTTATTTTTAAAAAATTAGTTTTCTGGGGGCTGGAGAGATGGCTCAGAGGTTAAGAGCACCGGCTGCTCTTCCAGAGGTCCTGAGTTCAATTCCCAGAAACCACATGGTGGCTCACAACCATCTGTTATTCCATCTGGTGCCCTCTTCTGGTGTACAGATATACATGGAAGCAGAATGTTGTATACATAATAAATAAATAAAATCTTTTTAAAAAATCAGTTTTCTTGAAACAATTCTCAGAAAAATACATGGTTTGTTTGGCTTTGGTTTTTAGTTAACTATAAAATACTTATTGTTTTAAGCCAACTTACTAATTATATATTACTCAGGACGGTTTCATATTTCAGAAAGAAAGTTGCTGACTTCTGCCTGTAATCCCAGAATTTGGGATGTAGAGGCAGGAAGAACAGGAATTCAGAGTAATCCTTGAGTTCATAGTGAGTTAGAGGCCAGCCTGAGCTACATAAGCATGACTCAAAAACTAGGTACAATGGCCAGGCTTGGTGGCTCATGTCTTTAAAAGTCTCTGCACTCAGAGGCAGAGGCAGATGGATCTCTGTGAGTTTGAGGGCAACCCAGTCTATATTTCCAGTTCCAGACCAGCCAAGACTACACATTGAGATTTGTCTCAAAAGCAGACCAACAACCTAGGAGTAAACAACAACAAAAATGCAGAAAAGGGTGCTTTAAATATATGGTGCCAGTGTCTGTTTTCTTCCCTACTCATAATGTCTTCCTATCTTAAAAATATGATGAATGTGAATGTTAGTGTTACACCCTGACTGAAAACAGGTTAATTTTTTACAGTATATACCTGTAATCTTAGCACTTAGAAGTCTAAATCAGGACAAACAAAATAAGTAAGAGGTCATTTCAAACATAATTTAATACATATTTTTATTGCCTGATGTGAGTTTTTGTAAGTTTATATGGGATTTCATTTCTTTAAGAATCATATATATATATATATATATATATATATTGTTTTTTTAAATTACTTTTTAAAGTTTAAACATTTCTCAGATTGTGTAGGGGTATTTTGCCTATATGTATATCTGTGTACCATGTACATGCCTGATGTCCAAGGAGGTTAAAAGAGAGTCTCAGATCCTCTGTAGTTAAGAGTTACAGATGGTTGTGAGCTGCCATGTGGTTGTTGAGAATTGAACCTGGGTCCTCTGGAAGAGCAGTCGGTGCTCTTAAATGCTGAGCCATCTCTCCAGTCCAGTATTTTAATTTATTTATTAAAAATTATTTTTAGCTCTCTGAGTTCAAGGCCAGCCTGATCTACAGAGCTAGTTCTAGGACAGCTAGGGCTGTCACATAGAGAAACCATGTCTTGAAAAACCAAAAGAGTGTGTGTGTGTGTGTGTGTGTGTGTGTGTGTGTGTGTGTGTGTGTGTGTGTGTGTGTGTGTGTTTATTTTAAACCAGATGTAGTAATGTACTCCTTTAATCCCAGCACTTAGGAGATGGAGGCAGGTGGATCTCTGTGAGTTCAAGGCCAGCCTAGTCTACAAAGTGAGGGCAGAGAGCTTTAACACAGAGAAACCCTGTCTTGGGAAGGAGCAATTTTTAAGATTTATCTATTTTATTTTATGTATATGGTTGGTTTATTCAAATAAATATCTGTGTCATGTGTGTTCTGGATCTGGTGTTATGGACTGTTGTGAGCCACCTTGTGGAAGCTGGGACTCAAACCTGAATCTTCTGTAAGAACAAGTAGGCACATAATGCTGAACCATGTCTCCAACCTACTGTTTATTATTTATTTTCTTTTATTTTCTTACGTGTATATTTATTTTCTTGTATGTGTGTGTGTTGAGTATATGTGTGTGCACCATGTGTGTGCAATTCCCAAGGAGGTCAGAAGACGGTGTCAGATCCCTTGGAACTGCCTGGCTGGGTACTAGGAACCAAACTTGGGTCCTCTGCATAAGCAATATACCCTCTTAACTGCTGAGCCATCTTTACAGCTCCTTATTTTTGTTTGTTTGTAGGCTCAGGTTGGCCTTGAATTTATGGTAATCCTCTTGCTTCTATCTTCCAATATTAGGATCATAGGTATGTGCTACCACAATCACCTCAAATATTTGTTTTTGACCAGATTTGGGATACAGAGTTCTTAATGGAAATTTTTGGTTGTTTGATTTTGAGATGAGTCTCTTGTAGCCTGTTTTGGTCCTGAACTCACTGCTGAGGCTGACCTATAATTCCTGATCCTCCTGCTTTTCTACCTCTCAAATGCCAGTATTATAGGTATACATGATCTGGCAAATTGACAGTGCATATCTATGCAGTTGAGTTGTTCAAAATCAGTTTCTGAATAATAAAATTAAAAAATGTTATTTTTTTTTCTAGTATTGACTGTGCAGGTATTTTGAAACTCCGAAATTCAGATATAGAACTTCGAAAAGGAGAAACTGATATTGGCAGAAAGAATACTAGAGTACGACTTGTATTTCGTGTGCACATCCCACAGCCCAGTGGAAAAGTTCTTTCTCTGCAGATAGCATCTATTCCTGTTGAGTGCTGTAAGTGAGTTTGCAATATGCTAAGATTTTAATGTAAGGTTTTTTTTTGATGGGATATATATTAAAAATACAAACTGAGGTATTGGGTGATTTGTGTTTCTGACATAAAAATCAGTGAGAAGAGTACTAATTTTATGTTAGAAAATGTCTTCTCACTATAGTTTGATTCTAGGCAGCTATGTGACTGTAGAGAAACTCTTTTCTTCTCCTCTGTCTCCCTCTCTTTTCTTGTCTCCTACCCCAAGCCTATGTGTTGGGATCAGTATAGGTTTGTGCCACCTTGTCTTGCTGTCTTACTTAGGGTTTTCATTGCTGTGAAGAGACACCATGACCATGGCAGCTATAAAAAGAGGGTTAGTGTATTACCATCATGATGGGCAGCATGGTGGTGTGCAGGCAGATGTAGTGGTAGCTACATCTTGGCTTACAGGCAACAGGAAGTCAACTGACAGTCTCACTGAGGGAAGCTTGAGTAAGAGACCTCAAAGCCCACCCCCATAGTGACACACTGTAAAACCATTTAATAATTGGTCTATGTAATAAAAAGCTGGAGTCAGATATAGAGGGAAATGCTGAGAGATCAGAGAGAAGGAGCAAGCCACAGCACACCTTACTTCCTAAGCATCTCCATAGAGAAGAGAACAATTTCATGTTTATTCATGCTTATATTCTTTTTTTAAAAAAGATTTTACTTATTTATTATGTATTCAACAGTCTGCTTCCATGTATATCTGCACACCAGAAGAAGGCACCAGATCTCATAATGGATGGTTGTGAGCCACCATGTGGTTGCTGGGAATTGAACTCAGGACCTCTGGAAGAGCAGCCAGTACTCTTAACCTCTGATCCATCTCTGCAGCCCTCCTGCTTATAGTCTGATTCTGTCTAGCTATGTCACTTCCTGCCTGTCTGTACTGACCTCCAGCCCTCTATGGTTGGCTAGTGGCAGTTTCTGCCCAGCTACATCACTTCCTGGGATCACATGATGACTCTTTTTTTGCCTACACTTCCCAGAATCCTCCTTGTCTCCTAGATTTACCTATCATGCTGAACTATTGGCCATGGTGCTTTATTCATCAACCAATAAGATAAACATACAGAATACCATTCTCCATCGTCTCCTCTTCTGTCTAAATAAAAAGAAGGATTTCAACTTTAACATAGTAAAATTACATATAACAGTTATCAAGTAACGTATAACATTTAGCAAGCTTTAAAGAAAATAATCTATCCTCTATCCTATCTTTGTGAGTCTAAAGTCTTATATGTAACTTATCTTTTATCATAACTAATAAAACCATAACCATAACTATCTGTCTTCAACTCCATCAAAGACCACAGAAGGATAGTATATAAATTCTAGAATTGACAGAGACATCTCACTACCTGGACAGTCACCCAAAGTTCTTTGTAACATTGGGGCTTCTTCGACCCATAGGCCATAGTGTATCTGGCAGACTTCTCAGCAAAGCAGGAAATTTGAAACTGTCCATCTGTTTTGGCAGTTTGTCTGTCATTTTTCTGCGTTCTGTAGAATGTCTGGCAGACTCTTCCATGAAGCAGGAACCCCCTAGGACTGTCTTGTTTTGCAAATTCAGCAGTCACTTTCCTGTGGGTCCTGCATGTCCACTTTATATAGTATATAGTCAAATAGTCTAGGCAAGAGAGGTTTCTTGCCCAAATGCCTAGTCTTGCCATATTGAAAGCAAACTCCATAACTAGTTTCTTCAATGCCCATCTTCCTCTCAGACGAAATTGGTGTTGCCAGGAGCACTTGTGTCTCACTATCATGAAAAACCCTAAACCATTTTAAATGCCATATTTAAAATGCCAAATTCTGTAGGTCTTTGAATGATTTTAAGAATATCTATACATCTCAAATAAATCTCTGTATATCTAGAAAACCTAACTAACCTAACTATAAGTTTTGACTATTATAGGTGACTATATACAATCTGTATTTAGTCATGCATTACATTTAAAAGATCTGTATAAACACAATACCTAAATGAGAAATATACATGTAACAAAATTGACCTTAAATTTGTATCAATAAATCAAAATCCATGCCAATGTGAAGTATGCATTTCTATATCATTTCCCCCTTTTTTCCTTAGAAGGAGATTGACTGTGATCATCAACCATTTATAATCAACCCCATTTAAATGAAAACAAATATTTATAAACAATATTTGGGATTTTGGGCATCGTTCTCTCCAAACTGCTTCCTGCTGTTTGGGGGCACTGTCTTGGGGATCCTAAGAAGACCCAGAAATCCTAGCTGTAATGGTCTGTGGCTAGATCATCTCAGATGTTTTTGGATGTTGGATCACCTGGTCTGTTGTTTCAGGGGGTCATGCTTGATCAAAACATATCAGTCTGGAAGGAATCCACAGCTTTTTGTTTTCTGTGGAAACAAAAATAAAGCCTCTTTTCCAAGTAACATGTCCTTAAATTTAAATTTTGAAGTCAAGGCATTTTTAAAATATATAAGTTGAATTAATCCAGCAGCATTTATAATCAACTATCTGTTAGCAGCTTTTGCTCTTTCTTTAGCAACCAAAAAATTCAAAGACAACACGATAGCATACAGTATCCAGACTTTTTTTTCCATCTTTACGTAGGTTTTTATTATTATTATTATGATATTACTCATTTCTTTTCCTTTTATTTTTTCACTTTCTGAGACAGGGATTCTCTGTTTACTTTTGCCTGTCCTGGAATTCACTCTGTATACCAGGCTGACCTTGAAATCAGTGATTTGTTTGCCTCTGCCTCCCAAGTCCTGGGATTAAAGGCATGTGCCACCACACCCAGCTTCTCTCTCTCTCTCTCTCTCTCTCTCTCTCTCTCTCTCTCTCTCTCTCCCTCCCTCCCTCCCTCCCTCCCTCCCTCCCTCCCCCATCCTTCCACCCTTCCTTCCCTCCCTCTTTCCCTCTTTTTCTTTCTTTCTTTCTTCCTTTCTTTCTCCACTATCCTGTTTTTCTCTCCCAAGCCTATGTATATTTGTAAACACATTGCAAACCTTTTAGAGATTTTACTTCATCTGAATATGTCTCTACCTTTTTTCTAGCTACGAGTCTTTTATCTGCTAAACAACATTGCTAAAATTAAAGTGGATGTTTTAGCTACTGGCTTTCCAACCAAAGCCATACCTCTTATTAGTGCCATTCCTTAAGAGATTATGGGGCCAATTGCATTCAAACTACCACACTAGCTGTAAGTGAAAAACATCTGAGGATCTTGTCATGAAGTTATGATCTTGATGCTTTTAGTTATCACTTGATTATCTTTGTTTTACTTTAAATTGTTAGCCTTAATATAATAACTTCCTGTTTTATAAGCTTACTCCTCAGCTGAATAAGAATTAATGATTTTAGTTGATTGATTGGTTGGTTGGAGACAAGGTCTCATAACCCTGGTTGTCCTGGAACTCTCTCTCTGTAGATCAAGCTGGCCTTGAACTCTCAGAGTTCACCTACCTCTTCTTCCAGAATGATGAAATTAAAGGCATGTGCCTACATGACAAACTAAAGGATTTTGCTTGTTTTTGTTTTTTTAATACTATAAAATTATTACAGCATCCATTTCAAAAAGTGGGTGATTTTTGCCTCCAATTTGCTAACAAGATTTGAGAAAAGGTCCTAGAACTTGATATGTATTCAAGCCTGGTAGACCTGTAGGTCTCAGAAGGTTAGCTGGTATGACTGAATAATTGAAAATGATGTTAACATATGTAGTAGAAACTGAGACAAAGATATCCCTTGTATTCATACAAGGTTATTTGTATGAATACAAGGTTGTTGATGGACTTGTGCTTAAATCACAAGTTTTACTAATATGTTGTGGTTATTGCTATGGTTTTATTTCTGTTACACAGACACACACATGTGTAACTTTTATCTTATTTTATTTTTTGGTTTTTTGAGACAGGGTTTCTCTGTATAGCTTTGGAGCCTATCCTGGCACTCACTCTGGAGACTAGACTGGCCTCAAACTCACAGAGATCCTCCTGCCTCTGCCTCCCAAGTGTTGCGATTAAAGGCATGCGCCACCAACGCCTGGGGTGTAACTTTTTTTATTTTAGATTTATTTTATGTTGTTGTTTTGCTTGTATGTGTATATGTATTAGGAAAGGATGTCAAATCCACAGGAACTGGAGTTACAGATGGTTCTGAACCACCATGTGGGTGGTGGGAATTGAACTCCAATTTTCTGAAAGAGCAACATGTCCTTTTTGCTTTCCTTTTCTTTTTTGTTTGTTTGTGTTTTGTTTATAGCTTTGACTGGCATGAAGCTTACTACGTAGACCACACTAGCCTTGAATTCATAGAGATTCTGCTTCTGCCTCTTGACTGCTGAGAGGCATTCATCACCACATTCAGCCCACAGATAGTGCTCTTAACCACTGAGCCAACTCAAAAGTCCCTGAGTTTAATTTTGGAAAAAGGAAAAGAAAATCTATTATATTAATACAACATACATATATTAGAAAAATTATAGCTTAGCAGTTCAGAACAGGAAGTAGCAAGTAAGGGTGGAACAAAAAAACACTTTATGAAACTTGATAGTTAAGGTCATTTAACATCAGATTATGTTTCTCAAACCCCGTGGAGGTAGAGAAATGTAGTCATTGCAGAAACAGGGTTGTTTGTAGAAATTAAATAGTAAAATATGTGTTTAATTTATGCTTTAGTTATTTATTTAAAAATTGTCCACCATATTAGCCTAATGTTGTGGTGTTGATTGATTATTCTCTTAAGGATAGGGTTATTTTTCCTTTAACAGTTATTTAGACACTTGTCTTCTCTTAGTTTTGTTCATAGTTTTAATTACATAGTTTTGGACTTGATTTTTGTAATTAGGTTTGTAAATTTTAACAGTTCTGTGAAAGACATATAATCAAGAGGCTAAATTAAAAATAAAATATTAGGTAAATGTATGGGAGCCAATAAGAAGTTAGAGACATTAACAAGTATCTTTATCAGGTTTGTTTTGTTTTGTTTTTTGCAGTTGCAGCCTAAGAAATAATTTCATACCAATTCTCTTTCTAAACATGTTAGCTCTTCTGATACTATTGTCTTGAACTTTTAAAGCCTAAAATAATTATTACCAGTATATTTTTTTGTAGTTTGAGCTCATCTTGTATGCATGAAATATTTTAAAATATTTTGTTTTTCTTAACTCTTAAAATAGCTCAGCGATCTGCTCAAGAACTCCCTCATATTGAGAAGTACAGTATCAACAGTTGCTCTGTCAATGGAGGCCATGAAATGATTGTGACTGGATCTAATTTTCTTCCAGAATCCAAAATAATTTTTCTTGAAAAAGGACAAGGTAAATGATATAAGACACAAATTAACTTCAGTCTAAGTGGTGAAATAATGAAATAAATTATGTAGATATTTCCCCCTTTCAAACAGATCCCTCACTCTAATTAACCCTTTGGTTTATTTGTCTGGGTTTTTGCTTTTGGTTTGAGAGTAAGTCTCATACAGTCCTGACTGACCTTAAGTTCTCTGGGTTTTTTTTAAGACTTGGTTTCTCTATGTAGCCCTGGCTGTTCTGGAACTTACTCTGTAATCCAGGCTGGCCTCAAACTCAGAGATCCACTTGTCTCTGTCTCGCCATTGCTGATATTAAAAGTGTACACCGCCACCTGGTTTGGGCTCTCTCTCGCTCTCTCTCCCTCTCTCTCTTTTTCCCTCCGAGACAGGGTTTCTTTATGTAGCTTTGGAGCCTGTCCTGGAACTCCCTCTATAGAACAAGATGGACTTGACTCACAGAGATCCACCTACCTCTGCCTCCAGAGTGCTGGGATTAAAGGCATGTGTTATCACTGCCCAACCTTTTTTTTTTTTTTTTTAAATTAGAGGTCTATGTGAAAAATATTCTCTCTACCAATAATTTGTGATACTACATAGATAGATTTTTTTGTTTTCAAACTTGAATTGCTTTTAACTATAAATTTTTTCTTTTAATAGATGGAAGACCTCATTGGGAGGCTGAAGGAAAAATAATCAGGGAAAAATGTCAAGGGGTAAGAAAGTCACCTTAAGTTTTTAATTAGTAAGAAGTACTTAAGTGGGGCTGGAGAAATGGCTCAGTGGTTAAGGGTACTTGTTCTTCTTACAAAGGACCTGGGTTCAGTTCCTAGTATTCACATGGTGAGTGCACCTTAGATACATACATATAGGCAAAAGCAAGCTTATACACATATAATAAAATAAATAAATCTAAAAGAAAATTTTTATTTAAAAAAAAAAAAAAGTAGTATTTAGGCCAGGCATGGTGACATGTCTTTAATCTCAAAATTTGGGAGGCAGAAGTAGGTAAATGTCTATGGGTTGAAGGCCAGCCCAGTCTTTTTTCGAGACAGGGTTTCTTCTCTGTGGCTTTGAAGGCTGTCCTGGAACTAGCTCTTGTAGACCAGGCTGGTCTCGAACTCACAGAGATCCGCCTGCCTCTGCCTCCCGAGTACTGGGATTAAAGGCGTACGCCACTATCGCCTGGCTGCCAGCCCAGTCTTTGTTGTGAGGTCCTAACCCCTCAAAAAAGAAAAAGGTGTTTAAGAAACTCAAGTGAAAATTGAATAATGCAGCTTTATGGTATAGGAAAGAATATTAAGAAAACGAAAAGTAAGTTAGAATTTTTAGAAATTTGCAAGTGTAATACTTTTCTGGTATTTGGATTAAAGTTTAAGAAAAATAAACAAACATGGTGGTAGTGGCACATGCCTTTAATCCTAGCACTTGGGAGGCAGAGGCAGACTAGGTGTGGTGATATTAGCCTGTACCTGCAGCACTCAGTAGGCAGACCAGGAGTATAGTAAGTCTAGGCCATCCAAGTTTAAATAACAAATTCAGGGCTAATAACATGTTCCTCCCAACCCACCAAAGTGACTGTTCTGGCTAATTATATATCAACTTGATAAAAGCTACAGCCACTGGAGAAGAGGGAGCTTCAATTGAGAAAATGCTTCCATAAAATTGGGCTGTAGGCAAGCCTGTAGGGTGTTTTCTTGTTAGTGATTGATGTGGAAGGGCCCTGTTCATTGTGGGTGGGACTACTCCTGGGCTGATGGTCCTGGGTTCTATAAGAAAGCAGGCTGAGCAAACCATGGTGAGCTAGCCAGTAAGCAGTACTCACCCATCCATGGCCTCTGCATCAGCTCCTGCCTCCAGGTTCCTGCCCTGTTTGAGTTTCTGTCCTGACTTCCTTCCATGATGACAGTAATATGAAAGGATAAACCAAATAAACCCTTTCCTCTCCGAGTTGCTTTGGTCTTGGTGTTTCATAACAGTAATATTAACCCTAACTAGGACATCGAGCATACTTCTTTTTGAGTAGTTACTGTCCATTTCTTAAAAAACACCAACTTTACTTCATTAAAAAAATTAAAACAAAAACGTATGGTGGGAAAAGCCCCTAGTGATTTGTCATTAAACACACTTCCTAACACCACAGCTGCTTGTTAAGTCTTCCAGAGTCCTTCCTAAAAGAAGCTGTGATCTTGCACCTTTATTGGCATAGAAACAATCTTTTCTAGTAGTATTTTCTAGAAAATACTACTTTTCACAATGCTTCCTAAAGACATGGAACAGTTAGATTGGTGATTAGATTTGGTTTTGGATAAAGGTTTTCACTTTGTGTGCATATAGGTTTTATATACTCCCAACTTAGCTGTTTTGAATATAAAACTCATGCTAAGCAATATAACCCAGGGGCTGGAGAGAAGGATCAGCAGTTAAGAGCACTTGTTCTTGCAGAGGGCCTGAGTCTGGTCCCCACTATGTACATGGTGGCTAAGAACCTTCTATAACTCCAGTTCCAGAGAACCCAACATCTTCCAACTTCCTTGGGTACTACATTCATATGCACAAAATTACCTGTAGGCAGACACTCACACATTTAAAATAAAAAACTATAACACAAGTTGAGAAATGTTAAACATGATCATATACTAAAATGGGCTTCCTATTAAGATATATATATATATATTAACCTGAATGCTCAGTAGAGTCACATATTTCATTATATAGTCTGTAATGAGACATTATCTATTTATTTTAAAAGGTCTTATAATATAAAATTCAGGCTGGCCTTGAATTTGTGATCTGTCTCTACCTCCCGAGTGCTGGAGTTACAGATGTACATCACCATGCCTAAAGACTCTTTTGCTACAACTAGAAAGGCAAGTGGGCAGGAAAAAATCAGTTTCTTCTTAAATGATTAAAGATTTTGTCTCTGTCAACAAGGTACTGATGTAATTGTATCTCCAAATGACTTATATGACTAATTGATGTGCATAATTTTCTGTGACAGGAAGACCTTTGTATTGAGTTAAGCTTCATGAGTTGCTCTGAATTTGGCAGGTGCATTTCATTTTTAGTTCTGAGCATAACACCACTTGTTTTCCTTGTTCCTTAGGCTCACATTGTCCTTGAAGTTCCTCCCTATCATAACCCAGCAGTTACAGCTGCAGTGCAGGTGCACTTTTATCTTTGCAATGGCAAGAGGAAAAAAAGCCAGTCTCAACGTTTTACTTACACACCAGGTACAAGAAGTTGTGATGGTTTAGAGTTTTCTTTCATAATAAGAATCTTGCATTAAAATGTTTAATGTAATGTCAACATGTTCTTTTTTTTTTCTTTTTTTTCTTTTTTTTCCTTTTGTTGTTTTTCAAGACACAGTTTCTTTGTGTAGTCCTGGCTGTCCTGGAATTCACTCTGTAGACCAGGCTGACCTCAAACTCACAGAGATCCACCTGCTTCTGCCTCTTGAGTGTTGGGATTAAAGATGTGGTCACCACTGCCCAGCTCCAACATATTCTTAGAATTTGTATTGATTTTAAATGCTAGGATTAAAAGATGGGATATAGGTTTGAACTCTTCAGAAGTTCTCAGAAATCACCAACACTGTAAGAAGGGAAAGTGTGTGTTTTCTTGGTTCATGAACTTCCATTGTGCTTTTAACACCAAATAAAGGTAGTATGGTGTCTTCATTGTTTTTTCTGAGAACGGGTTTCTTTGTTATGTAGCCCTGACTGTCCTAGAACTCTTCAGACTCATAGCCCCATCTTCCTGTGACCCCCAAGTGCTGAGATTAAAGATGGCACAACCCTGCCCCCAGCTTTTGTTGCACGTTCATTTGCTAAGTAGTAATTGTACCTGTCTGTGAGCTGTGGGAGATAGAAAGTGGAGATCAGAGTTCTTGATTTTATGGTACCCACTAAACAAGGATGTATGCATACCTCTTTTTTTTTTTTTTTTTAAGGTTTATTTATTATACATGAGTGCTGTCTGCATGTATACCTACAGGTCAGAAGAGGGCACCAGATCCAGTTATAGATGGTTGTGAGCCACCATGTGGTTGCTGGGAATTGGACTCGATCTCTGGAAGAGCAACCAAGTACTCTTAACCTCTGAGCCATCTCTGCAGCCCTCCATATCTCTTTTTGCAACATTTAAAAAATGATTTAATTTTCTAGGGTTTTCTTGTTTGTTTGTTTTTGTTTTGTTTTGAGACAGGGGTTCTCTGTGTAATGGCGCTGGTTGTCCCGGAATTTGATCTGTTGACCAGGCTGGCCTCGAACTCATAGAGATACACCAGCACCACTCAGCTCCAGTTTTTTATTGTGACAGCCATTACATTTAGTAATATATACTAATAGTTAGAGTAATTAAAGAACAAATATTTAGAAGCAATTTAATTAATTAAAAAAAGAACAAGTAGGGCTAGAGAGATGACTCAGAGGTTAAGAGCACTAACTGCTCTTCCAGAGGTCCTGAGTTCAATTCCCAGCAACCACATGGTGGCTCACAACCATCTGTAATGAGATCTGGTGCCCTCTTCTGGTGTGCAGATATACATGGAAGCAGAATGTTGCATACATTAAAAAAAAAAAAAGAAGCACGAGTATTTATAGAGTTCTTTTCTGTGGTAGGGATTGTGCTTGTCACCCAGGCACAAAATAATAATAATACTAAAAAAATTGTAGTGGCTAGAGAGATGGCTCAGAGGTTAAGATGGCTGACTGCTCCTCCAAAGGTCCTGAGTTCAATTCCCAATAACCACATGGTAGCTCACAACCATCTGCAAAAAGATCTGGTGCCCTCTTCTTGGGTGCAAGCATACATGTTAGCAGAATACTGTATAGGTAATAAATAAATAAATAAATAAATAAAGTCTTTTAAAAAAAATTGTAGCGGGCAGTGGTGGTGCATGCCCTTAATCCCAGCAGAGGCCGGCCTGATCTACAAGAGCTAGTTCCAGGACAGCCTCCAAAGCCACAGAGAAACCCTGTCTTGGAACACCCCCCCCCCAAAAAAAAAAGAAAATTTAGGGCCATGACACCAATGATAGATAACTTTTGAAAAATGGAAATGGGCTTATCTCATATATTATTAACAACTGATCATTTTTGATTGCTTTTATAGCATTGACTTGTATGTTGGTGTACATGTCTATGTGTGTACTATAGTGTGCGTGTGGAGGTCAGGGGACAGTTTGCAGGAGTTGCTTCTCTCCACCTGGTGGGACCCTGGTGGTGAACTCAGGTTGTAGTAGAGTACAGCATTCTACTCTAGTGGTGCTGCCTGAACTTCTTCCCAGCCTGTGACTTCAGATTTTCCATATGATGATGGGAACCCCTGCATCACATCAACATCCCTGAGACTGTTGAAACAGCATCCTGACCTCTGATGACTAGCAGAAGTTATTTGTAGTAGAGCTATAATCAGAGTTATAATTTTAGAATAATGAGGTTATTGTACCTTTGTGTTTGTTTGCTTGTGACAGAACCTAGGGTGGTCTTAACTAGGTAACCTAGGTTGTCTTCAACATGAGAGTCTTACTCCTTAGCCTCCCATATATAGGTCTATAGGCATGTAATTATGTGGAGAAAACCTGCCCTAGATTCGGGAAGTTAGGTCCAGTTATATGATCCTGGGAGTACCCATCAAGTAAGGAGACTGTAGAGACATCTTAGAGGATATAAGCACTGACTGCTCTTCTAGTGCACCTAGTTACAGTTCCTAGTAACCACATGACAGCTCTCAAACCATTTAGAACTACAATACCATGGGATCCAATACCATTTTTGGTCTCCTTGGCCACCGGATATTCAAGCGGTGCACAGACATGTATTCAGGCAAAACCCATACACATAAAATAATAAAATAAAATAATTTTAATTATCTAAGACCAAACTGGTTTCATTAACTTTTTGTGGGTTGCTTTATTTTTCATATAAAAACGCAAAAACCAAGCCAGGTGTGATAGTGTACACCTGTAATCATAACACTCAAGAGACTAAGGTGGATTGCCTTGAGTTTGAGACAAGGCAGGGCTGGATAGCATGACCCTGTCTCAAAGAAAACAAAACAGAACTGGGAATGTAACTCAGTTAGTAGAGTGCTTACTTAACATGCATAGAGCCACTGCATAAAGGGTGCTATAGTATTTGCATGCAATTCTAGCACTTGGAAGATACAGGAAGAGGGATCAGAAATTCCGAGTCATCCCTAGCTATATGAGTTTGAGGCTGCTTGGACTTCTTGAAACCCTGTCTCCAAACAATAACAATTTAAAGAATACATAAAAAAAATGAATACATACATACATGTGATGGAAGATCACTGAGCTGCTGTGTTTATATTGGAAGAAGGGCTGCTCTTCTGTAAGTCCTGCTCTTTCACGTCCTCTATTTTTTTCTTTTTTCTTTTTTGTTTTTTGAGACAGGGTTTCTCTGTGTAGCTTTGGAGCCTATCCTGGCACCAGGCTGGAGACCAGGCTGGCCTCGAACTCCCAGAGATCCAACTGCCTCTGCCTCTGCCTACCAAGTGCTGGGATTGAAGGCGTGTGCCACCAACACCTGGCTCACGTCCTCTACTTAAAGGGGAGTTTGCGTCTACCCATGGTTTGAAAATCAGTACACCACTAGATGGGTTGTTGTGTGTGTGTGTTGGGGGGGGGGATCCCTACATCTAGATGGGGTTTTTTGTTGTTTTGTTTTTCATTTGAATTCCTACATGAATTAGTATTTAAAATTTAAGAATGAAATATATGTCATAAAAGATAATCTGTTTCTAAAATTGAACTCATTCTGTATAAGGCCTCTTTAACTGTATTTCTATTCAAGTAAAAATAAATAAATTACCATGAATGGGCCAGTAGTGAGGATTCCTATGATTTGGTTAGGTTAGAGTATCTAACCCCTTACATACTAAAAAAAAAAAAAAAAGAAAGAAAGTAGTAATAACTTGGTTTGACTAAATGGAACTAACACAACAGAATAAAAATTTTCAATTTGAGCATGCAGATGTGGGTCAGAAACATAGTAATAAGCACTGAGTTGTGGCCACAAAAAAATGTGGATGTTCTACTATAGTTTTTAGTTCCTTATTTTATGTCACTGAGACAATCTTAACCCCACTAGACCTTAGCTTTAGTCTTCCTGTGTAGCAAAGGCTGGCCTTGAATTCCAGATTCTCCTTTCTTTACCTCCTAAATCCTGGGATTATAGGCATATACCACCACCATCAGCTATTTTGTCCCTTTTTTAGTTCATAGTAAGCAATCAACTATATTACAAAGGCCTCCAATTATCAGAATTAAGGAGATGGGAATAGTAGTCCCGCCAGCATGCCTGCCTGCCTTGTCTCTTCTCTTTCTTCCCCCTTCTTCCTTGCTCTTTCCTAGCTTTCCCTTTTTCTCTTTCCTATAAGATAGGGTTTTGCTTTATAGCCAACTGTGAATTCAAGACCAACCTGGTCTACAGAGCAAGTTTCAGGACAACCAGGGCTGTTATACAAAGAAATCCTGTCTCCAAAAAAAAAAAAAAAAAGGTTGTTTTGTGCATGACTATTTTGCACTACTTGTATGCAGTGTCTTAGGGCTGGAAGAGGGCACTGGATTCCCTGTGACTGGAGTTAAAGATTGCTGTAATTGCTGTAAACTGGGGGTGGGAGGTGCTCAGTGGTTAAGAGCACTGGCTACTCTTATACAGAGGATCCCAGTTCAATTCCCAGCACCTACATGGCAATTCACAACTGTCTGTAACTCAAGTTACAGGGCATCTAGAACCCTAACACAGACATACATGCTGGCAAAACATTGGTGCACTTTAAAAAAAAAAAAAAGACTTGTTAGCTTCAGTATGTGCTCCTAAACACTGAGCAATCTCTCCAGCTCTATGAGTTTAAATTATTTGTTTTTGAGGGAGGGTCTTGATGTATAGCTGAGGCTGGTCTACTGAAATCTTTGCCTTGGTCTATTAAGAGCTAGATTATAGTTGTGAACTATCATATTTGACTCTAGAATTGTTATTTACATTATTTACTATAATTACATACAAATAATTTTTAAAGTGTTGGATTTGTTTATTTGTTTGTTTTTGGATACAGGGTTTCTCTGTGTAGCTTTGGAGCCTATCCTGGCACTCACTTGGTAGACCAGGCTGACCTTGAACTCACAGAGATTTGCCTGCCTCTGCATTCTGAGTGCTGAGATTAATGTCTTGGTGCCACCAGGCCTGACCTTATATATTGGTTTTGTGTACTGTAACTTTGTTGAATTTGTTTATTGGCTTCTTCTGGGTTTTGGTACTTTTTCTTCTTTACATTATTTTTGCTGCTTTTTGTTTTATTTTGCTTTTGTTTTAGTTTTTAGTTTCTTTAGACAAGGACTAGATAACCCAAGCTTTTCTCCTATCTTTGTTTTGCTAAATGCTGGAATTATAGGTGTATGCTATCTCATCTGTTTTTCAGTTTTCCTTTTGATAGTTCCATGGTGGTAGAGGATTAAGGCTACCACATGAGCAGTAGGTTTCAGATTAGGAATCCTAGATTGAGTGCTTTATTGGCTATAGGATTATTTTTGGTGATTTTCCTTGTTTTTTACATTTGGCAATCATCCTCTTTTTTAATTATGTTTTAAACACTTGTGTGTTATGTGCACTGCACACATGAGTATTTAGGTAGTGATAAGCACTATGCTTGATATGGTCCATGTTTGAAGGTCCGAGGACAACCTCAGCTCTCAGGTATCAATCCTTGCCTTCTATCTTACTTAAAAGAGGGTCTTTGCCTAGTTTTTGGCCACCACTTATGCTAAACTAGCTGGCTTGTAAGCTTCTAGGATTCTTCTGTGTCCCATCTCCCATTTTGCTGAAGCAGCACTGAAAATACAGAAAATACAGTCTGACTTTTTTTTTTTTTTTTTTGCATAGGGTTGGGGGGAGGGGTTCAAACTCAGGCCCCTCACAGGTATACAGCAAGCATTTTACCTAGTCAGCCATCTCCTCAGCCCTCCCGTATTTAATTTTTAAGTTAACATAAAAATAGTAGGTTTCAGGGCTGGAGAGATGGCTCAGTGGCTACGAGCACTGACTGCTCTTCCAGAGGACCTGGGTTCAATTCCCAGTACCCACATGGCAACTCACAACTGCCTGTAACTCCTCCAGTCCAGGGGACCTGACACCCTCACACAGGCAAAATACCAATGCACATGAAATAAAATAAAATAATTTAAAAAAATAGTAGGCTTCATTGTGGCATTTTCATACATAAATGTTATTTATTTTGTTTGCTTGTTTGGTTTGGTTTTGGTTTTTCCAGACAGGGTTTCTCCATGTAGCAGCTTTAGCTGTCCTACAGGCTGGCCTTACTGTCTCTGCTTACTGAGTGCTGGAATATTTTGTTTGTTTTTGAGACAGTCTAATTAAGTAGCTTTGTCTGGTCTATGCATATCAGGCAATATTGTTTTGTTTTGTTTTTCGAGACAGGGTTTCTCTGTATTGCTTCGAGCCTGTCCTGGAACTCACTCTGTAGACCAGGCTGGCTTGGAACTCACAGAGATCGGCTAGGTTTGTTTGGTTTTTGGTTTTTGGGTTTGATTTGGTTTGGTTTTTCCAGGCAATCTTGAACTGATCTGCTTGCCTCTGCCTCCGGAGTTCTGGGATTAAAGATGTGTGCCAGTATGCTTGTTTTTTATTTTAATTTAAAAATTATTTTTTAAATTATTTTTGAATCATAATGTACATATAATGAAAAACATGCAAAAAGCATAAAAAGAGATATCAAGTTGACTCAGTGAGTAAAGGCACTTGCTGCAAGCCTGATGAACTGAGTTTTGATCCTCAGGACCTGAATGATAAAAGGAGAGAGCTAACTCCAAGCTGTCCTCTGATCTCCAGACATGTGCCCTGGCATGTATATGCACTCACACAAACTTAATGAATGTATTCTTTTTTATACCAAAAGTGTGTGTGTGGGGTGTGTGTGTGTGTGTGTGTGTGTGTGTGTGTGTGTGTGTGTGTGTGTGTTTACTCACATGTGTATGAATGCATGTGTGTTTACATACAAATAAATAAAATATTTTACCTGAATTTCCTTCTCTAAAGACATTGAGCTCATCCTCATATATGTTATAGTTATGAACCCTACAATTATAGAATTATGTCAATCATTTTATGAACTGCATAATAACATTTGTTTTAATCATTTATTTTCAGTTTTGATGAAGCAAGAACAAAGAGAAGATACTGATTTGTCTTCAGTTCCATCCTTACCTGTGCCTCATTCTGCCCAGACCCAGAGGCCTTCCTCAGTTACAGGGCACCCACATGACAGTGTGTTGTCAGCATCAAGAAGCTTGATTTGTCCAATCCAGCCAGCATATGCATCTATGATAACCTCATCCCATTTGCCACAGTTGCAGTGTGGGGATGAGGGTGCTAGTAAAGAACAGCACATAATACCATCTTCAGTCATGCACCAGCCTTTTCAAGTTACATCAACATCTCCTATGGGGTCTTCCTATCAGTCTATACAAACTAATATGTATAATGGACCAACATGTCTTCCTATGAACCCTGCCTCTAGTCAAGAATTTGATCCAGTTTTATTTCAGCAGGATGCAGCTCTTTCTACTTTAGTAAACCTTGGCTGTCAACCTCTGTCGCCAATACCATTTCATTCTTCAAATTCAGATGCAACAGGACATCTCTTAGCACATTCACCTCATTCTGTGCAGACCCCACCTCATCTACAGTCAATGGGGTACCATTGTTCAAACACAGGACAGAGATCTCTTTCTTCTCCTGTGGCAGACCAGGTCACAGGTCAGCCTTCTTCTCATTTACAACCTATTACATACTGTCCATCACATCCAGGATCTGCTCCAGCAGCTTCCCCAGCAGCCTCTCATCCCCTGGCTAATTCACCGCTTTCTGGGCCATCATCTTCTCAGCTGCAGTCTATGCCTTATCAATCTCCTAGCTCAGGAACTGCCTCATCACCATCTCCAGCTACCAGAATGCATTCTGGGCAGCACTCAACTCAAGCACAAAGTACAGGCCAAGAAGGTCTTTCTGCACTTTCATCTTTAGTATGTCACAGTTTGTGTGACCCAGCATCATTTCCACCTGGTGGGGCAGCTGTGAGCATTAAACCTGAACCTGAAGATCAGGAACCTAACTTTGCAACCATTGGTCTACAGGATATCACTTTAGATGATGGTAAGTCTCATCAGCTCCCCATCCCCACCATCCACTTCCCATACTTGTGTGTGTGTGTGTGTCCATGTGTGCGTTTGTATTTTAGTTAGGCTGGCCTTGAACTCATTGTATAGAGTAGGAAATGCAAAGATTACAAGCATGTGCCACGAGACCCATGTACCCATGTACTAGGGATTGAACTCCAGAGATATATGGAGTTGGGTGGTGGGAGTTCTTGCAGAATTCGAACTCAATGTATAGCTCAGGCTAACTATATGGTGATCCTTTTCTCTCAGCCTCCTAGATGCTAGAGTGACAGGAATGAGGCACCATATATGTTACTGGAAATACCATATACAGTTATGTATGATGAAAATTTTCAGTTGATGAAAATCGTAAAGGCCCCGAAGCTGGATATATAATTTTAGTTTTTTACCTAATTCTACATTAATCTGCCTTCTGTTTGGAGAGGCATTAGATCCATTCATTCCTTAATGGAAAAGCTGTCATTAAATGTCAAGTCATGGGGTTAAGAGCATTTGCTTTTATCAAATCAGAGTTTGATTCCCAACATCCATATGGTAGTTCATAACCCCAGACGATCCAGTGCCTTCTTTGGTTTCATGCTACTACATGTGGTACACAGACATCATGCAGGCAAAACACTCATACACGTTAAGTAAAGGGAAAAAAAAGCATTTAAATGTGAGGCATAAAGATCAAAAAAGACAAATAATATGTAACCTGTAAGCTTCTGGGGCCTTCTAGTCACACCTAATACCTGACTAATAGTCTGTATAATGCAGGCAGTCACAATTACTATAACCAAAGTTTAAAAGATCCATACTAGAAGACTAGTAGAGAGATATATGACAGATTTAATTGGAAGGATTTGGCAAAGCTTCCATGAGTCAGTGATATTTGAGTGAGTCTTGGAAGGTGACTATATGTTTTCAGTAAATTTGAATCAATGGGCAACTCAGACAGGAAAAGCAGAGAGATTTACCAGGGAGAGCATGGCCTTGAATAGAGATCCACCTGCTTTTATCCAAGTACTAGGATAAAAAGTGTGCATTACCACACTTGGCCTGAGTGTCTGCTCTGAAGATGTCTTTTTTATTAAGCCTTTCTCTGATTTCAAGGCCATCCTGGTCTACAGGGTGAGTTCTAGGACAGCCAGGGATACATAGCGTAGCCCTGTTTTGGAAAACAAACAAACACCTCAAAAACAGCGCACGTGCGCGCGCGCGCACACACACACACACACACACACACAAACAAACCATTCTTTGTGGTATGCTTTATGTGCTACAGGTTTTGGACCAAATGGTGTTTCCCTCTCCCCCCCAAGACAGAGCTTCTCTGTGTAGCTTTGGAGCCTATCCTGGCACTCTGTCTGGAGACCAGGCTGGCCTTGAACTCACAAGAGATCCACCTGCCTCTGCCTCCCGAGTGCTGGGATTAAAAGTGTGAGCCACCATGATTTTTATAACATATAGAAATAATCACAGTTCTGTTTGAAACTTTTAAATTAATATTGTGGTATTGTATAACTGGACTAGTTGTTTCAGAGCTTTAATTTGTGATTGGGCTAACTAAATTCTGTCACAACTTTCCACTAGAGTTCTTCCTTCTACTTGTCTTCCTTTGTTCTTAGACTAATAGAACCATAACTACAGCTCTTCCATCAGAGAAAAGAATTTGTGTTTGATATAGTTCAACCTGCTGCTGTGGTGAGAACTGATACTGCCCCTTGCTGGCTCTATGCAGTGACATGCTGATCCTGAATGTAGGGTAGACTGGTTCCTGAAGTTAACAGTCTAGATGTCACCTCAGCTGCTTCAGTGCTGTATGTTAGTGTTAAGAAGTAGGTGCTGCCAGGTGGTGGTGGCTCACGCTTTTAATCCCAGCATACGGGAGACAGAGACAGGCGGATCTCTGTGAGTTCAAGGCCAGCCTGGTCTACAGAGCGAGTTCCAGGACAACCTCCAAAGCAATACAGAGAAACCCTGTCTTGAAAAAACAAACAACAACAAAAAAGTAGGTGCTTGCTGGGTTGTTTTCCTTTGTATTTTAAAAGTAGGGCCTTGTTTTAGCCCAGATTTACCTTGAATTCATAACCATCCTACCTCTGTTTCCCAAATGCTGGAATTATAGATGTCTGTTAAATGCCTGGCTTGACAAGATACTTTTTAAAAGCAAAGAATAATAAACACAAGATTCACATGTGTATTGGCTGGTTTTGTGTGTCAACTTGAAACAGCCAGAGTCATCAGAGAGGAAGGATCCTCAATTGAGAAAATGCCTCGATGAGATCCAGCTGTAAGACATTTTCTCAATGGTAGGTGGGGCCACCCCTGGGTGAGTGGTCCTGGGTTCTATATGAAAGCAGGCTGAGCACGCCATGGGAAGCAAGCCAGTAAGCAGCACTGATTTGTGGTCTCTGCATCAGCTCCTACCTCTGTCCTATTTATTTGATTGAGTTCTTGTCCTGACTATCTTCAGTGATAAACAGCAATGTGGAAGTGTAAGCCTAATAAACCATTTCCTCCCAGCTTGCTTTTTGGTCATGGTGTTTCATCACAGCAATAGAAACCTTGAGATAACATGGTTGCTTGACTGGGATGGAGGAGAGACTATTATGGAGAATGAATAGAGAGGTAACTACATCAGTGTTTTGGTGCATTTATTGGATAGTGGTTACACTAGTGTTTATTGTATTTACATAAATATTTTATTACATTTTCCTTTAGTGTGTGTGTGTGGCAGGAGAGTCCCTGGAAATGGTTGTAGAGGTCAGAGACAACTTTAGGAGTCAGCTCTTTTTCAACTGTATGGTTTCCAGGAATCAAATTCAGTAACTAAGCTTGATGGCGGGTAACTTTAACTTTTGAGCCTTTTTTTTTTTTTTTTTTGCTTTTGCTTTTGCTTTTGCTTTTGCTTTTTCAGGCAGGGTTTCTCTGTGTAACAGTCCTGGCTGGCTGGAATTCCGGCCTGGTCTCTTAACTCAGAGATTCACCTGCCTATGCCTTCCAAGTGCTGGAATTAAAGGTGTGAGCCACTACAGCTCAGCCTCTTCTGAGCCATCTTGCTGGCCCTAGATAATTATATTTAAATAATAAAGGAAGCCATATATAGTCAATGGGGAGAGGATATCATTGATGAGATATGTCATTACTCTATTTATGGGTCCTAGGAGTATAGGAAGGTAGATAATACTGAGCCTTTTAAGTGGGATACATGTGTGTATTATCAGCCTTCAAACATATTTGTTATATTTTAGTGTATGTGCTGCCAAAGCGAGCACTAAACATATGTATTATGATGAAGAATTTCAAAGGTTGGAAAAACTAATAAAGAATGCTTATGTGGCCTGGTGGTGGTGGTATACGACTTTAATCCCAGCACTCAGGGAGGCAGAGGCACACAGATCTCTGTGAGTTCCAGGACAACTAGGGCTGTTACACAGAGAAACCCTGTCTTGAAAAACAACAACAAAGAATGCGCTGAAACCCCCACCCAAAAAAAAAAAAAAAAAAAAAAAGAATGCTTATGTAGACTTGGATTGTTGAAAAGAATTCGGACCTTAAGACATTACCACCCTGGGATATACAGTAAAAAAAAAAAAAAAAAAAAAATAGTTTCAGCTAGGTGTGGTGGTGCATGACTTTAACCCCAGCATTTGGGAGGCAGAGGCAGAAGGATATCTACCAGCCTGGTTTATTACATAGTGAGTTCCAGACAGTGAGGGCTACAAAATAAAGAGACCCTGTCTTAAAAGGAGAAGAGAAAGAAAAATTAATTTCTAGATGTTAGTGTTCAGACATCTGTACTGGCCTACCCTTGGTTGTGACAGGGTACTTACTTCTTCAAATGCAGCCACTAAGAGTGCCTCCTGTGCATATTCACTAAGTTTACTTATAAAAGGGCTCTGTCCACCTCCCTTCACTTTCCTCCCTCCTCTCCATCCTCCATCTCTCTCCCTTCCTCCCTCTCCCTTTCTCTTCCCTCTCTGCCTCTTCTCCCTCCCATTGCTCCTGTCCCCAGAAGTCGGGTCTCCCCTGTCCCCTCTGCCCTTTTCCATTCCCTTCCCCCAAATCTAGAAATGGACCTGACTGAACTGGCAAGGGAATGAAGAAAAGACAGATACATAGAAAAGCTAAGATTGAATGGACTAGGCTTTCTGATTGAGAAGCCTCAGTACTCCTGAAGCTCAGTTTGTTTTACATTATAGTATACATTTGAATAGAGAGACAGCCATTATTGCATAGTGTTGATAAAGGAGGCAGGATTTATTGAATACAGCTGAATCAAGGAGACAAGTTTAGCTAATCCCAGTGGAGCAGTCTTCAGCCCATAAATATTGGGTGAAGAAAGCTATTTTTCTGTTCACATTATCAACTATTTTCTGCACACATCAACATCCACAGTGGGCCACAGGAAGGCTTTGCCATCCCTCTGAGCCTGGGTCTGAGGCTATGGTCCTTGACATGGCCATGCTGGCATCAACACTACACTTTCACTCAGGACTTCATTCATTCCAGGTTTTGTCTGCTCCCCTTATTTCTCTCTAATTTTTTAGATGTTCAGAATGGATCTTTTTTTTTTTTTTTTAGATTTTATTTATTGCATATACAGTCTTCTGCCTGCATGCCAGCAGAGGGCACCAGATCTCAATTCAAGGTGGTTGTGAGTCACCATGTGGTTGCTGGGAATTGAACTCAGGACCTTTGGAAGAACAGTCAGTGCTCTTATCTGCTGAGCCATCTCTTCAGCCCCAGAATAGATCTTAATACTTAGTTCAGGAACAGTTTGCTGTAATGCTTAATGCCAGACTGTAAAGATGACTAAGAAAGAAGCTCATAACAGCTGCCATGCCCCCGCCCAAGGAAAACAAAAAGAATGTTTTAGTAAGTATAAAGGATTGAAGTCCTTTAGACTGTTAAGGATATTTTTTTTTTTGCAATATTAGCAGGAGAAACCAATCTGATCATAAGCCTTTTGCTTTTCTAAGAGGTGCCAATATGATTGGCCTCACCTTCGCTATCATTATGCTGAATCCAAGTACCCATTAGATAAATACCAGCTAATTCTGTTATCTAATTTGCAGTGTTTTAGCCCATCCCAAGTAATTGAATGGAGCTTATTGGGACTCCAGGTGATTAGAGCAGCACCAATCTCTCAAAACCAGAGAGATTCAGTATAAACAGGCTCAGGAGGATGTGACCAAGCCCCTGGATGAAAAAGCATAGGACCACTAGACTCCTCCCCTGACTGGTCCTACTTGCATGGATACCAGATGCAAAGCATGCAGTGTTTAAAGCCTTCAAGATTTTTCCCTTTAGATGCTGGTCAGTGGTATTGCACACCTTTAATCCTAGCACTAGGGAGGCAGAGGCAGGTAGATCTCCCAAGTTCCAGGACAGCCTGGTCTACAGAGTAAGTTAGAGTTACTCAGAGAAACTCTGTCTCAAAAACAAACAAAGAAAAGAAGGAAAGAAAAGATTTTCCCCTTTGGCTATATACCTCTTCCATCTGTGCTTTCCCACTCTCTGCTTTTGGATACTTTCCTGCCCTCTGGTGAACAGCAGCCACTGTTGTGCTGAGGTCACATCTGGGCTCTGGAGATTGAGGCCACTGGAGGCCAAATCATGTGGCTCACACAGCTGCCTACCCAGATCTTCATTCACCACTATGTATCTGTAACCTGCAGTGCTGCTTGTTTGTTGGTTTGGTTTTTGCTTGTTGTAACATGAAAGCAGTTAAACCTAAAGCAAAAATGGGAGAATGCTCTACTCTTTAACCATTCTCTTATTTCTTTCTGAAGTAGCCAAACTTGCTTCTCCTGGAAACCAAGGACAGTCTCCTGAACATAGTCTAAGAACTGATGAAGCTGCAGTGCTTCCATCCCACATCTGAAGTTTCCCAAAATCTCCCAATGCATCAACATGTAACTCCCTAGCTCTAGATTCTATTTGACATATAACTGCCTGTCTCTAGATTCTACCTTTCCCAGTGTATTATACCTAATGAATTGAAATGTGCTCCACTCTATTCCTTTGTTTGTTTCTTTATCCTTATTTCTTCCCTTTATTCCCTTTCTTAGAGCATTCTTTGTCTGACCAATAAGAGTTCCCCGTAGTCAGGTGTCCATGTTCATGTTCCTGATCCAGGTCCCCACTTTGCTGAGTCCTTGCACAGCTCCAGAGACTTGACCTCATTGGGGCAGTAGTGGAATGAAGAAATGACAGAAAGGGACATGCAGAAAAGCTGGGTTGAGTGGATTGGGCTCTGATAGAGAAATCTTAGCACCCAGAAATTCAGCATGTTTATTATATACAGTTGAGCAGAGAGGCAGGGTTATTGTGTACAACTAAATAATGATGACAGGTTTAGCTAATCTCAGTAGGAGCAGTCTCTGTAGGGGAATAGTCTTCAGGCCATAAATATCTGGATAGAGAAAGCTGTGGTGGACATTTTCTGCACACACTGTCAATGTCCAAACATGGATGGCTTTCCCATCCCTCTGAGCTTCACCCTTGGAGAAAGTCTTTGCCATTTTTCTATAAATCTGAGGCTGTAGTCATTGACATGGTTATGTTCATGTCAACAACACATATTCACTCAGGGCTTTCTCCACTTTGCAGCCATCCACTGCAAAAAGCTCTCAACAAATCTGATTGCAACACTAATGTATGGACATAAACATAAATATTTAGAAGGCAGTTTGGCAGGTTATCATGTCCATTCAAAAAGCAAGTAGCTTCCCCACAAGGGTCTTATGATCTCACCAGCCACTGGCATTTGCCCAGGTTTACAGTATCAGATGTGAATTCTCTTCTTAGGAACAGGCCTTAATTCAATCAG